>NC_139944.1:19218225-19400725 GCF_963454915.1 Gymnoscopelus microlampas | reverse complement strand
GTTATCCTTTTAGCCTAAATGCTTTACTGTTGTGTAATGCACGTGTGTTTACATTGTTTGACTAATAAAGTATTCAATCAATCAATCAAAAACCCTACAAAATAAAATACGCAGATGTTTAACTGAGAAAGTAACATTTAGGATTTTACTGTGTAGAGAAGAATAATCCAATTTATGCTGACATATGCATTAATTTCAGACATTCAAATGCAACAATTCCAGATTCAAAGGGAGGAGTTTGTCACTCAATCATTACTAAGTGCATGCTGCATAATGTTGGTGTGACATTACTCAACCACCAGTTTTTTAAATGTAATCTTCAACCGATCCACCTGAGGTCAGCGGCTGATACAGGGATGACAGTTCAAAGTGTGAAGTCATAAGAGGACTTAACTCACGTATGAGTAATGTTCTGTGTTTTTGCCACATTCTCACATTTCCCTTCTTCACAAGGCATAAACATGCCAGGACGTGTTCTTTTTCTTTTTGTTATGGAATGCACACAAAAAGTCCCACCTAAGACATAAATGTCACCCGAATTCCAATTGTAAGAGGTAGTGTTGTGAGAGTTGGCAAGCAAGCCACAATCATTAGTACGAGACATCTAACAGAAGAATCAGAACAATACAGGGGCTGCTTACCTCATTCTGAAAAGCTAATCTATTATGGTTAGGAGTAGAATGCAGATGAATCCGTGAGAACTTCAAAATCAAGTTTACTGGTGTGAAGATTGTGTTTTGACACTGGTTTCATCCATTATTAAAGCACAAATTGGATTTTCACTATTTTCTTTTTCTTTTTAAGCCATTTCACAATTGGAGCCGCAGTCAGAGGCTATGACTAGTTAGGGGTCCTTGGTTGGCATGGAAAAGTTCAGGAACAACTGCTATAAGTTTAGAAAAGAATTATAAAAGGACAAATACGAGAATAAAGTTACTGTGCAGCTTTGATTTAAAAGAACTGAGAGTTGTAGTAGAGCTGCTGTTTTCTGGGAATTTGTTCCAGACCTGTGGAGCATAAAAACTGAACGCTGCTTCTCCACGTTTAGTTATAGGACATAAAGCAGACCTGTCCCAGACAACCTGAGAGGTCTGGATGGTTCATAACGTAGCAGAAGATCAGAAATATATTTTGGCCTTAAAAACCATTCAATGCTTTATAAACTAACAGTAGTATTTTGAAATAAATTCTTTGGCAGACAGGCAGCCAGCGTAAATATCCAATAACTGGAGTCATATGATCCACTATCCATAAGACAACAAAATGTGTCAGTCTAAGTTTACTCACAGTTGATTGTGCCAACTGCAGTGTAAGAACATCCTTATTCATCCATATTTCACACCACATTTTACATATTATAATGATAATAGCTAACAGGTAGATGCAGGCACAAGAACCAGAGTAAACTTCAATTACGGACACGGGACTTCCAATTCAAATGTATTTACATAGACAGCCATTCATCACTTCTTAACAAGGTTTTGGGGCCCTAACCGTGAGAACAGTAGGAAACAGTAGGCACATTTCATGTCGGCATTACACAAAAACTCCCTGGCGCTCAAACAATGGCGCTCCACCTCTCTGTTTGTTGATACCATACGAGGTGCAAGGAACGTGAGGGGGGTGCGCGTTCCATGGCGTGGCTGCCACTGCTGCTCATTGACCCTCAAACTGCAGGGATCAGTCCCCAGTGTGTGGATTGCTTTTGTGTTGTCAGTCCCCTAAGAAGCTGAGGACCAGCACAGAGGAGGTGTTTGGGTACCCAGAGGGCCCAAACACTCCATGGCCACAGTCCACACTCTGGCAGGATGTGTGCTCTATAGGTGAATCAAAAAAGAAGCCTGTATTGTAATGAAAGCATTTGCATACTTGTGCGTTAGAGAGGGTGTTAACCTTTGACACCTTCGAGAAATGGCTGACAACAGAAAGCACTCCTCAGAATCGAAGCTTCAAGGCGCTTGAAAGTAGGGTATAACACCTTCAAGCGTACCTCAGGGTCCATGAAGACCAATAAACACAATTAGAGCAAAGGACTCTTGAATGCTTCGATGGAGATTCCATCAAGTGCCAGAGCCAGTACACGCTCAAAACAAAGTGTGTTGGACGATTTGAAAGTGCGGATTGCTACAACTTTAAACAGGATATAGGCTTCTCTGTGGCTCATGAGGAGTTTTAGAGAGTTGAAAACATATCAAACTTTGCCTTGGAAGAGCCATAATAATTATAGTATTAAACAGTGTTTGTTTTGCTATCGTTGAAATGTGGCTGGAAATGTACTAGCACACTAATCTCATATGTCTTTAAAAAAAATTGCAAAATAAATCTTTCACAGTTTGACTGAAGGCGTTTGACTGAAGAGGAGCCAAATACTGCCTATACAATTCTGCTTATAACTGCCATTTGTGTTTGTAAGCAAATTAAATGATTGTCAGTTGTAGGTCAAAAAGGCATAGTCCAAAGCACACTTAACTTGTTAATCCATTTTTTTTAACCAACATCATTCACGGTGTCTGTTGTATGATTAATGTCCATGTATGGTACCGTAGGACAAGACAATGTCTGTGTCTTCAGTAGATTTTTGGGGTGTCTTTGTCTGGGTGGGCGGCTGTGTTGGCCTGCTCTCGGTTCGAGGGGCTCTCCTGTCCAAGTACACGCTGCTTCGCAGACAAGACTTGACTCTGAAATTCCTCCAGATAAGCGTTGCTAGGTGATGCTATTGTCAGGTCTTTTTTTGTGTGTTCACATATTCATACCCAAATTGCGGGGTTCTTTATGAAGACCGTCTCATTAGTAGTCATATATTCATACTAGCCTACCCCCTCACTTGACCCCTCCTTTCCCAGCCGTGGGAAAGATAAGTCCTGGATCAGATATTGTGGAAGATGCAGCCAATTACTTGGAAGACAGTTAAACAAGGCTTGCCAAATTTGCCTATTATGTTTAAACATCAAATACCACCATAACATAATGAGATCTATCATGGTAAATACTAAATGGTTTACAGATCTGTCTTCTTGATGGAATAATTATTGCTTTTAGTGTCTTTACACCACATCTCCTGTGATCCCATTCTGGCATTACATTCCAAAGCAGATAACATTAGGCATTATCTAGATTGTGTCTAAAATAGAGGTGCAAGCTGCCTTCAATCTGTAAACACCCCTTCTTACTCACAACAGAGTATACATGGTGTCAGAAACCACGTTGCATGTCTTGTACTTGCACTATATGCATGTAAATGTATATACTTTCTACTTATACATATTTCATATTATTGACTAATTCTCTCAACATATTCTGTACACTCCCCGTTACTTGCTAAATTGTTTTAATGTTGTTAACCTGCATGTGCTAGTTATCATCTATTCTTACTACATCCAGTTGTTTGCTGAGCATGCCACACCGACATTTCGCTGCTTGTACCTGTATGAGAGTGACAAATAAACCCCCCATTCAATCTTGAATTTACATCTAAACACATCTAAATACACATTGTAAACAAAGGAAACAGTTAGGTCATGGTGAGTTCATATCCTCCTACTAATGATAATGGCCCTTTCACTCAACTGAAGTTTAGAATTCTATTATACTGTATATATTCACTGATATATTTGCAAACCAGAAACAATAGCAAGGATTGTGGTGGCAAATGTTTTTACTTAAGTAAAAGTAGAAATACCACAATATAAAAATACCTTGTTACAAGTAAAAGTCTTGTATTCAACTTTTACTTGAGTAAAAGTACAAACGTATTGGCATCAAAACCTACAAAAGTTTTCAAAATGATTCAAACTGAAAATAGCAGATCTACAACTTCACAACGCATGCCATCACAATGTGTTGTGAGTTTGTAGATCCTAGAAGTATAAAACGGGGCATAATTGGTTAATTTATGTTTTGTATAAATAATCTTTATCTGCAACATAGCCTAAATTGTAACTTATGCTTTCAAAATAACTGTAGTGGAGTAAAAAGTAAAATTTGACCTTTGAGATGAGATGGAGTATAGTAGGCTATAAAGTATTGAAGAATGAACATACTCAAAGTTAAAGTACCTCAAAATTGAAAATAGTTTTCACTTACAGTACAGTACTTTTACACCCCTGTCAAGTTGAAGTTGAAGCCAATGTCGTTTGAATACTTCAGGCTATGACTACTTAGGGGTCCTTGAATTTTTTTGTATTGAAGGATGAAGACACAACAGTGCATATTTTGAGGCATATTTTGACTTTTAGAGACAATTTTGACCAATGGTCAACATGTGACGACGTGAAGGGGCCAGGGGCAAAAAAAGTCACAATATGACTTTTGGGTAATATATGATTTACGATTCCGTGCCTATCAGGACATAACTCGGACAGTGCTGAGTCAGCTCAAAGCGGATTTCGCAACGCTCTGCACGGCGACTCGCTCACCTAAGCTTGCTCGGCGGTGCCTCCCGTGGCTCAAGTCCACTTTATTTTAACCGTTTTTTTTGGTCAGACTGTCAAAAACACTGAGAACTGGACTTCCGCTTTGCTGTTATGCGGAAGTCCCGAAAAGTCTGCGGAAGTCCAGAAAGTCAACATGTCCCTTAATTATTTGACTCCAGGCCTTCAAGGCACATGCTGACGTTTGGTCACTAAAAATCACAATATGCCTCCAGGACTGAGACAGTGTTGGTTTCAAAGGGCATGTGCCAATAACACTGTACTTGACAGTTTCTCATTATCATGAGTTAAACTTTCCCACTTGTTCAACTGTCTTGTCTATCCATTCACACTTCTAAAGACAATATACATCCGCTCAATGAACAGGTAGGGTCACAGACATGCCCCCCCCCCCTCTCCCCCCACCCATTGCACATTATTGCATTCCAAAGGCTCTGGGGGCGGAGCGAGTGGTGCGCCACCTGTTTCTCAATGGTCTTTCAGTGGTGCGTCCTGTGAGTCCAAAAGCACAAGCAGTGAGCAGTAGACCCACTACAGTCAGTCAGTCAGTGATCTAACAGAAGTTGGTGCGGGACAAGCGCACGGAGCTATTATACTACCTCTAGTTATATAGATGATTTGTTAACCGTCCAAGAAACCATGGATTTCCTTCGTGTGAACCTATTTCTGTTTTTATTTATTACTCACGTCTCCTTCAGCTTCCAGTCAAAAGAACGTAAGTGATTTTACATTATATGTTTTTTTTTCTTCATCGCACACTTTTCAGGATGATTATAGGCTAGCTATAATCACTTAATATGCTACATATTGTATGTGTATTGCCTATAGTTTACAATATGTAGCCTATTAAGTGATTTAGATTATAGTTTACTTTTTAATCCTAAAAAGTGGCCCATTCAAGTTAATTGTAGTCTATAACTTTATTTGTGTAGGCTATTTATCATGAGCATCCAATCCCATAGCCTATTGAAATCTATGTGTTTCTTGGTTCAAAAATAGAAATGGTCGTATAAGGATGTTTGTGTTTTGTTAAACTAGTCGTATAATTTAGGCTACTTTTGGGACAGATCTTTTATTGTTTTTAAAGCAACTCCAGCAGTGCCGAGATTTGACTCCCTGCCGGTTGCTTCACACTGCTCGGGGCTGAGCTGAGGAAGTGAGAATGCCAATGTGATGACAAAACCTTGACACACGTTTACGTTTCACACTTTTATGATCTGGAACAAAGCTTTCATGCACTTTCGTCCGGTCGTACAATTAAACTGCCCCCGCGTTTCTCAACCGTTATTAGTCCTGTACTGTTGGTCATGGTCAATGAAGACGTTGAATCAGACTGACATGCTTGATTAAAATGTCAAGGCAAAGCATGTGTCCCCCATAAAGTTGTTGGCACCAGAGACCCCAGAAAGTTGATACCCCCTTTTTTTATTGTATTGCCTCCTGTAATAAAACCATGGTCATTTATTGTTTGAATAGACTTATTATATAGAGCTCTTATAGTGTTACCCCCAACAGTTATATTAGGCCTTTACAATCAACTGGATAATTATAGACCTATGGTATGTAACTGCTGTTTCATTTCTTTGTGCACTAAAAGTAAATTATATTATGTAGACCATGTGGTTCTCACTTCTCATACATTTTCATGCGTCAAGGACCCCCGAATTGCTATGTATTTAATCGCAGACCCCCATCTGAAAATATTTTGTGCCAGGGACCCCCAAAGTGTGTAGATCTGTGTTTTTCTAGATATAATTTTTCTCTCAAAAATAGCATATCTACAAGCCCCACAACGTGTTGCAGTGAGATTGTAGATCTGCCATTTTGGAGTAGCATGTTTAACAAGTGTTTAAACAGTTCCTCGTTCCGTTGGTGACCCCCTGAAACCCCTTCAAGGACCCCTGGGGTTCCCCGGACCTCACTTTGAGAATCACTGCTGAAGGCCTATACTGATAGATAATTATGTTGTGCCATTTTCTGACATTATTTTTCTTTCCTTCCTTCCTATAGAAGTACTGCTGGACATGAGAGCTTCCGGAGGAGAGTTGGGGTGGCTGACCTCGCCATATGAGGACGGGGTCAGTATTTATTCCTCAGCACACACATTTAAAAGCCTCTAGAATTTCCAGTCTTTGTCTTCATGTCTTAAGGCTGTGAGCACAACGGTTTCATTTTGCATTCCATTCTGGGAAGGATGGAACAGTAATTGTCAGCTGAGTCAGGATTTGTCACCAACTCTTGTGTTGTAGGGCAGCCCTTTCATTAAGCACTATTCTCAAACGTGTACAAAATAAAGAAAGAAAATAGAATAGCCGATCTACAAGATCCGGGCTTGTAGATCTGCTATTTTTGAAGGCATTTAGAAAATGTTTGAAAGTTTTCGCCCCCAAAATAGGGACGCCAGGGTTAAAGTGGTTTTAAACTGAATGCCATTGAAATGTCAACGTTCAAGCTACATCACACTGTATGGTACAGGACTGCATTCTCTAAATACAAACATCCAACAGGTTGTTATCATTCCAGCACAAAGCCACAAAACCCGACAATCCCCCCTACTAAGAACGTATAGATATATCTATAAGAGTGTGACGATCCGAAACTGTTGTGGTAGAACACAAGACATGAGCAAAGGAGAAAGAAAGGGAAGACTGGTTGTGTGTGGGAGAGAGAAGTATCCCTCTATCTATAGTTCTGTGGCTTTCCGTCTAAAAAAAGCAACAGGACGTGGCCAGTGGCCAGTTCCAGAGCCCAGGCTGAGCTCTGGAAGAGAGTGTGACTGTTGGTTTTACACATCCAGCAGCTCTTATTGTATTGGATAGGATTTCCTCTGGTTTTATATGATGTTTGCTGTTTTCATTTCCAACTTCCCCACTTGCAAAGTATCTGCAAACTTGTGTTGGCTAGAGAACATCATACACTGACTTGAAGTAGAGCTAGACTAATGTTTCTGTTTGGCCGAAATATCAGCAATTATTTTACTTTTTTGACGACATTGGTATTGGCGATTATGCAGCCGACAAGTCCAGATTTCTAACCACAAGAAACCTGGCATCACTTTTTAACATGTTAAAATGTTTTCAGAAGTTTTCAAAAGAAAAAGCAAAAACAGCAGATCTACAAGATCACAACGTGTCGCAAGTGCAACCTACATAAAGTTTAATATTTTAACATTATACTATACAACAAATTTGTTAAAGTATGTCGTATATTTCCCCAAAAATCTTATGTCTGAACTAAACTCTCCAGGTCCAGTAAAGTAAATCTGTTCTTTGTTTCAATCCCTGAAACTAGCATGTTTCATTCATCCCAAGTGAGGTGTTAGATAAATTGGTAATGGTTAATGGAAGCGTTTAGTCTTTCTACTCGTCATCACTTCCCTCTCATAAAAGGACTTAATTGCTGCCAATATCGCCACCATGCCTCTGCTCTAAGCTCGTAAAGCTCATTTAAGTGGCATTTAATGTCAGTCTGTATTCCACCGTGGTATTTATTTTCTTTGGTTATGTCTGTCTCGCACACATGCACCCGCGTCAGTCAGGGGAAAGCCACACACGTTGCGAGTGCTGCACACGTCCAGGCCAACTCCCCTGTTAATGTGCGGAAAAATGGTAGCAGCCGAGCTTCTGCTGTTTATGGCTTTCTCACTCAGCATGAAAAAAGAGTTGTCTCATCAATAAAAGCCACTTGTTGGCTGAGAACAAAACCTCTCAACCCTACACTTAAGTCTCAGAAAAAGACCCTGTGTTTTTGTCTTTCATTATCATGACTTTGTAACAGTGACCCTTACCCCCTTAACGAAACCCCCCTCCTTTCTCTCTGTCTGTCCTGCAGTGGGAGATAGTCCAGACCGTGGTCAATGGCTCACTTTTCTACACTTACAGTGTATGTAACATAGACTCCGCTGACCAGGATAACTGGCTGCGTACAACGTTCATTCAGCGACGGCCGGGGACAGCGCGGGTTTCCGTGGAGCTCCGGTTTGTCGTGCGAGACTGCAACACCTTTGACGGCGCCTCGCTGGCCTGCAAAGAGACCTTCAATCTGTTCATCTCAGAGGCCGACGCGGATGTGGGCACCAACTTCCGCAAGGGCCAGTTCCGCAAAGTGGCCACCATAGCTCCTGATGAAATCACGAGGGGCCGAGGCGTGCTGAAGATCAACGTGGAGACGAGGGCCGTGGAGGCCCTGTCGCGGAAGGGGTTCTATCTGGCCTTCCAGGACATGGGGGCCTGTGTGGCACTGCTCTCTGTCAGAGTGTACTACAAGACCTGCCCGTCCACCGTGCAGAGCCTGGCAACCTTCCCGGAGACGGTGGCCGATGCCCTAAAGGAAGTGGAAGGCGTGTGCGTGGAGAACGCCGTCAGTCAGGCCACCCCGCGTATCTACTGCACCGCCGACGGAGAGTGGGTGGTTCCAGTGGGCCAGTGCCAGTGCCGTGCCGGCTATGAATCCACGGGTGATTCCTGCCAAGGTAAGCAGCAGCAGCGTCAGAACTTTGAAGTATGTAATGGCTGAGTTTGTGCACGCTGGTATTTTAAGAGTTGCTAGTGGTATTTATGAAAGCATAACACATAACCACCACTCTGGCAAGGTTTATAGAAATGAGCGCACAGGAATGTTAATTGCACCTCGCTTGTTTGGAGATCTTTTCAAACACGTCGCAAAAACCAAGGCAGCGTATTTGTTGTGTAATTAAAGAGAAAGGTATAAATGAAGGGAGGGGTCTAAAACTTTTTATTTTGATTTGGTGACTATGGAAGCAGGCAGTCCTGGCAGAGAGATGCATTTTGAATATGGGGAAATGGCCTCCTGTTAATGAATCATCTTCTTACCTGTTGGCCAATACATTCTTTCCATTGTTTGTCTCTCTGCACTGTGAAACTCTTGAGGGAGTGTAAAAGCGGCCCCTGTAAGGAACCGTTTTTATACTCTCCGAGTTAAATGAACAGTTGGGATTTTGCAGTGCTCACTCAGGAATGAGGTGGGGTAGGGACATAGGGAGGGACACTGTTTTATGGCTGAGGAAAATAGCTTGGGGGGTGATAGGGAAAGATGAATATGAGGGATACATAACTGGGGATACAAGGATGCAAATGTTATCTGAGTACTACTAACCACTTAAGAATTAATAATTAATAATAAAAAAAACTCTAGGCCCTAGAGTTTAGAGATTTTCTTATTCTTATTAAGTCTAGGGTCCTAACTTGGGCACTGCCTTACCCTTTATCCCTAAACTTATTAGCCATGTTTTACTATTTTTAAAAACATTTTAAAATAGTTCAACTAGACGATCTACATCGACACGTTGTGAGCTTGTAGATTGGCTATTTGAACTATTTGAAAATGTTTTTCAAAATAGTAAAAAATAGCAAAGAAGTTTAGGGATAAGGGGTAAGGTGGCGCCCAAGATAGGGCCCATGTCTATATACACCATTGACCACAACCAGGTCCCACTTGGGTCTAATCTCTACACCAAATCTCTTTACCAAAAAGAGTCGATCAGCTCACAACATCACATCGTGATGCGTTGTGAGCTTGTAGATCTGCTATTTTCAGTGAATATGGCATACTAATTATGACATGCCCAGAATAGGGATGCTACAGTTCAATTAATTAACCACTTTCAATCTGGAATCATTTTCAAAAAACATCAAAAATGTTTAAAAACAGCAAAAATAGTGTATCTACAAGCGTACATTGTGAGCTAACTGAGCCTGTGAATCTGCTATTTTCGCTATCCGTTGTTCAACGTAGGATGTAGCGCTTAAGAGAATAAACAAATAAATAAAAACTGATTTTCAAATGCCGGGAACTTGTTTAAGACTGCCTGAAGGTCGAAAAAGAAGTCTCCTCGTGGGAGCGAGCGAGGGGACCCGAGAATAAGCACAAGAGGCTCAACCATTTCACAAGCATGTGTTGCCCTCCAGTCAAACCTTTATGAGTGTGTGGAAGTGTGTGTGACTTTACAAAACACAGCAGTGACTGTGTACTGTATTCATATTTGCACTCATTGTTTGTGTGGAAGTTGGCCTGTCTCTGGCATTCCGGGGTGTGGTGTGTGTGTGTGCTGAGCTATCTGGAGGAAGTGTGGGAGTGGAGGGTAGACTAGACAGACTGGGAGAGGAGGGAGTGACTGAAGAAGTACTCAATAAAAGGACTCTGTTACAAGTAAAAGGCCTGTATTCAAAATATTACTTGAGTGAAAGTACAAACGTATTGGCATCAATATACTTACAGAACCAAGGTAACTAAAACATTTTCATAAATACCCAAGCTCACAATCTGGCGTGAGGCGATGTGTTGTGAGCTTGTAGATCGGCTATTTTTGAACAGCTGAAGTATAAAATAGCTCTTAAGTGGGTATGTTTTGTATTAATAATGTAAATCTGCAAATTAACTAGCTGTCAAATAATTCTAGTGGAGTAAAAAGTACAATATTTGAGTTGTAGTGGAGATTGAAAATTAGACCTAAGCACAGTACTTGAGTAAATGTACTTTGTTACTTTACACCACTGGAAGGAGGGGAGGAAGAGAAGGGCAAAGTGCTCAGTGAGCCGTGGGGATTTCTCAAAGGAATTCTTTCACCCTCACGTCACCTACAGTACTGATTGACTGAGGGGAAGGTCTGGTGGTGTGAATGCGCCAGGAGGAGGAAGTGTACCTGACCGGTGTGTCTTCCCCACGGCACAAAGTATTTGTGTGTGTCAGTTGCTACAGCTACGGAAACCTCAGATTACAGGGATGGTTGTGACACGCCTAGGTTAGACTGAGTCAAGCTTGTGGTTTATGACTATATGGTCCCTTGACGGCCCAAGTCACCTTGAATGGCAGAGTCGGTTCAAGTTCGTGGAATCCTTTCCTATGAAGTGAGCGGATCAGGTGAACAGTCACCGCACCACTCATGGGTAATAACACACTTCAAAGAGTGAATATAGTGTCTTAAGATTGCTGGAGTGATTCTCCACCACAGGAGAAAAACTTCAAAGGGTTTGAAGAGAAGTCAGGGCAGGGAAGGAAGGCAGAGCTCAGGAATGTTTCCAGGCCAGTTCCTGACCACGGGCAAACCCCGAACTATGCACCTGAAACGGAAGCTCCCAGCGTGCTGTACATAGGAAACGAGGAAACATTCATGGCAGGAAAAACTTAGTCTGGAGGATGACCTTAATGTTAGGACACAGGAAACATGTTTTGTCCAGTAAAGTAAAAACATTATTATTTCACTGCACTTTCCATGGCTTCTTATCACATTTCTTTCCAACTCTATAAAAGAAGGAAGCTGCCTTTTATCGGTTGTTTTGAGTTATTCAGGATTTGTTTTATTACACTAGTGTACTAGCGCAAGTAGTTTGCTACATAGTATAGTCCCATGGTCTCGATATGGATTTCACCAAGGTACCCAAATGTTGTGGGAACAAGAATTTGAAGAGGAAGGCTGACTGACACAAATAAGCAGGTTGCTCTTGGTTGGAGTGGAGGGTGTGGAGTGAGCCGACAGTTGGCGCATGAGGGTGGTTAGTTTCGTGGCTGCTTAGTTAGGTGAGGAGTGTAATTTAGTCAAGAGGATTAGTAGTCCAACAGGACAGCTGTTAGCCAATGACATGCCCCGCTTTACTTCTCTTTGCTCTCTCATCCGGTCGTTAAACACACGCAATGAGCTGCCTAATCCATGTTCCCACTCATTAGCACAATGCGGGAAGACAAAGAGCAAAAAAACAGATTCAATTAACAGATGCACTGGTGTGGAACAGAAGTCCTATTCACATGGCTTTCAAATTCAAAGGGGGCATGGGACAATTAAACTATTTCCGCCAACATTCCCAAAATATTGAGTGCAGCACATGCAGAGGTTTCTATATCATTAGATATAGTGAATTGATTAATTTGACCACTTTCAACCTCTGGCATCCCTATTTTGGGATTTTGGCCATGTCGTTATAGGCCTGACATCCCTATTTGGGGATTTGGGGCATGTCATCACAGGCCAAAAATTGTCCAAAGTTTCAAAACATCTGAGCGTGTAGATCAGCTAATTTCTATTTGTCGTTCAACAAAGTATATAGGGCTAAGGTTTTGTAAGTAATCATTACCTTTTTTTAATGATTGTTTTTTTTGTTTATTTTTTTATTTTATATTTTATGACATCACAGTACAACAACTAAAAGTAACATAAAATTACAATAATCATTACTAATTCAAAACTTTTCCCAAGTTTAGTCTGATTGACTATATTTAAAGTTATATTACTACTCACAACAATAGCGCTTGGGGCCGTCACACTACACACATGCCGCAGTTTGCTTGCTGTAATGATTAATTCAACATATTATGGCACCAATCCCAGAAACAATAGATGAATAGGGACGGGGGTTCTATGGTACGTGACAGAGGTCCTGCTGCTTCAGCTCAAGATGAAATAGGCTGGCCCCCTTTTCTTATGCGAAAGGACCCTATACACCCCCACACTCCCGCAAGTGACTCCCCAGGGAGAACTTCTGTTGGCGCTTCAGACCTCTACCCATCCCCCATACGTCCATCTATGCCAATTCATCTCTATCCGAGTCCAACTCAAACCTGCTCCCTCCTCCCCTCTATTGTCTGGAGATAGCCGGGGTGCAAAGGTCCCTCTGCCATGGTGGTTAAGTAACCGACCACCTAGCGGAGCTCTGTTGGACATTCAGCCACCAGCACACAGGGGCCAGATGAAAGACTGTTCCCCCCGGGGAGACGTTAAGATGGAAGGCGAGACTAGATCTTTCAAGATGATGTATTGTTTTATGTTTTTCAAGACAACTTTGCTCTGTCTGAGAAAATATTAAAGTGCATCTGGGCTCCATCAGCCCAGCAAACATCACGGCCCTCTGCCTGGTTCTTCCTGTTATAACTCTTCATCCTCACATGTTGTCATTCGCCACTGGTGGGCGGAATGGAAGGAAGGAAGAATGGAAGGAAGCACAGCCCCAGACAGACTTGTGGTTTTTGCATCCTGGTCTCTGTCTAATCCACACATTCATTAACCTTCCTCGCCCCGGAATGGAACGTTTGTTTCTGTTTCCAAAAGCGCCAATTGAAATACCTCCGCTCCAGTGTCCAAGGTGCTATTTCCTTTTGCGAAAACACTCACATTTTAAGCCAGGGTATTTCATCTGAGAGTTACGGATGGAAGGGCTGGTTGCCTGATAGATTTACTGTTTCAAAGTCATCCGGTTAACACCAACGGTGGGATTGGAGAATAGGACTCCAGGCAAAGAGGACAAGTGGAGGCAAATCGCCAGGGAAATCCCATATCATTTCCATTGATACAAAGCTTCTGTGATTATAGACTTCCCACAACAAATGTTTCCTGCCAAGCCCAGAGGACTGATATTTGAGATATAGTTGAATTCTTCACAGATGAATGAGTCATTCCTTCCTGCGTTGTGTGTATGTGCGCTGCATGTCCTGACATGTCACGCTTCAACTAACAAACCTGTGTACTTGTCTCTCACACACACAGCTTGCAAACCGGGCTACTTCAAGTCCTCCATATCGAGCGGGTCGTGTCAAGTTTGTCCCGACAACACGGAGGCCTCGGCAGCCAGCGCCGTCAGTTGTCCCTGCAAGGAGGGATTCTACCGCTCCCCCTCGGACCCTTCTACGTCGGCCTGTTCTGGTAAGAACCACGTTCACACAGCTTCATTACCTCGACAGCCCATAAGTCAAGCCTAATCAACCAAAGCCGTCACCTCATTAGTGACTTTTACAAGATTCCCCTGCAGTCGTCCGCTAACAGCTGTGGTCTCCGCTTCCTCCCTAAAGCGCCACCAAGTGCCCCTCGTGACCTGTCCTCCGCCACCCTAGCTGAGGGCAGACTGCAGCTGTCCTGGAGCCCTCCGCTGGTGACAGGGGGTCGAAGTGACCTCACCTACAGTGTGCTGTGTGAGCGCTGCGATGAGGACTCCTGCGTCCCCTGCGGCGACAAGGTCCGCTTTGAGCCACAGACGTCCGGCCTGCGGGACCCCGCGGTCATCGCCAGCGAGCTGGACTCTCACCTCAACTACACCTTCACCGTGGAAGCGCACAGCGGCGTGTCCCAGTATAGCACACAGAAGCCCACTGCTTCCATCACCACTGCTCTGCACTATACAGGTTAGCACATTGGGAGTACAGTTTGTTCTGTGATTCTATAATGAGGGTTTATACACCCTTAAATTAGCCTTTATTTACAGTATCTCTCGTGATGTGAATAGAGCATGGGGTTTACAATTCAAGGGCTTATTACACAAACCATGGAAGGCTTTGATGGAGGAGGGCCCGTGCATCCCATAGGCTCTCATTTCCAAATGATCTTCCGAGGGCTATTATTAGGTAGTAACTATTATTTTGCCTTCCTTCCTCCACCCACCATCAGATGCGCCCAAAGTGACGTTGATCCGCCTGGATGAGCGCAGCTCCACTAGTCTGTCTCTATCTTGGTCGCTGTCGCGCAGAAGTCCTGTCCACATCAGCCACCGCTATGAGCTAATGTACCGCAGAAAGGTAATATTCCTCTTCTTCCTCCTTGTGTCTCTTGCCCCCTTGCTGCTATCTGGGCAGTGCCAGTGACCTGCCCAGCTAACAGTAAGACAAAAATATGGATATGGAAAAATATGGAGCCAAAGAGACTTGGTGTATTGGGGGAAAAATGGGGGGTACCAAGTATGGACCCCTGGGTTGACTCCGGTCAAAGAAGTATATAGGGTTTAAGTGTTTAACGTGACCTTGTTTCTTGTTTCAGGAGGACAACACTGAGCGAGATGTCACCACATACACCGTTTTAGTTCTGGAGAAAAGTTCAGCCCACATTAAAGACCTCCACCCTGACACCACCTACATGTTCAGGGTCCAGGCGCTGAGTGCGGAAGGCATTGCTGGGAGCTACAGCCTGGAGCATGAGTTCCAGACTTTACCCATGGGTACGAAGAGAGAGAGAAAAGATTTAACTTTTGTCTTTCATTTTATTTTCATTCTAAACAGAATCCAGAGAGTTAGTTTAACCACATGAACCCAGAGTCCCTATTCTGGGCATTTCATAATACTGTAGGTGAACATTTGGCAAAAATAGACAAACATAGCAGATCTACACATCTCACAGCGTGTTGCGACGCATTATGTGAGCTTGTAGATTAGGTACTGTATGTTTGGCAAAGAGATTTGGTGTAGAAGGACAAAAGGAGGGGGCCAAGTACAGACCCCTGGGGGACCACTGTAAATGAAGTATATAGGGCTTAATTAGTTAAAAATCTGAGTGTAAAAATGAAAATAGTCTCAAATGTCTTTTTTGGTTAAGCATATTCACTTTAGATTTGACTTTATTTCCAGGTACCATGTTCTTGGTATACTGACGTTTCTGTTTTCCTTTTTCTTTTTTCTGTTTACAGCGGAGTCTCAAATCGGGAACAATTCCATAGTGGTTATGGGGGCGGTGGTAGGAGGGGCAGTTATGCTGGTCGTCGTAGTGGCTTTCCTGCTGCTGCGCAAAAGGTTAGTAACAACACTCCTCGTGTCCCTCCTCTATGGTTTATGTGATTGCCATGAACGTAGTCTGCAAACCTGCCCACTCTGTGATTATACGCCACAAGTGTAATCAAATTAAGGACACTGTGCTGTGATGTCTGATGGAGGGTTTATCTGTAATAGCCAGTGCTGCCACTGAAAACAGCCCTGTTCTTTGGGCAGCGACTGACCTGCCATTACAATCTTGGTGTTATTTAGCTCTATAGTGATTATATGTCTTTTCCTCTCAGGAGACTGATTTCTCATGGCAGAGGAGGACCTGAAGATCCCTACTTCTCCACAGGTACAAAACGCAGTAGAGAATAGGATTCAAACTACTATTTACTCAAACCTGCTGAGACCAGCCTTCATATCATGACTAATTCACTGATCACCGTTCCCTCCTTAGATCAACTGAAGCCTCTGAAGACTTATGTCGACCCACACATGTACGAGGATCCCAACATTGCCATCCTTAAATTTGCCACAGAGATTCCTCCTGGTGCCATAACCAAACAAAAAGTCATCGGTGCAGGTATGAAATAAATGTTTCGTAAACCACTTTCAACATGGGGCATGTCGTTATAGGCGTCAGTAAAGCCGGGATCAGACTACACAACATTTTTGTCTTTCACGAGGACCACCATGAAATCATTTCATGAAGGTCACCTAAAATCGGGTTGAATTTGTGTATTCTGAACTGGCCATAAGTGTCAAAAGTGCCCCCCCCCCCCCCCCCCAAAGAAAACGAAAATAGCTACAAGCTCACAATGCGTGACATCATCGTGACACATTGTGAGCTTTTAGATTGTCTGTTTCCGCATTTCGGCATTAAGCTTAAGTGGTTTTAATGTGTGCTTGCTTTAGATTGATATTGATATGATATGATATCCTGGCATTGTTTCTAATTTTCCTCTGCTTTCTGGCTGCCCCACAGGAGAGTTTGGCGAAGTGTTCAAGGGGGTGATGAAGGCTCCGGGGCGAAAAGGAGAGACGGCCGTAGCCATCAAAACACTGAAGCCTGGCTACACAGAGAAACAGAGGCAGGACTTTTTGAGCGAGGCGAGCATTATGGGTCAGTTCTCGCACCCCAACATCATCCGTCTAGAGGGAGTCGTCACCAAATGTAAGTCCTTAATGAAACACAACGCACATCAGTGTCCTCCTTTTTTTCTTTTACCTAACAGGCACTGCTTCATCTGTCATCAAAATGTATTAAAATGACTACTCTTTCACTCACTCACTTTTGTTATTGTTTTTACAGTCAAGCATGCCATGATTGTGACAGAGTACATGGAAAACGGAGCTCTTGACATATATCTAAGGGTAAGTGCACTTATATCCTTAAGGTTGGATTGTTGGATTTTTGTCTTCATTAGTCTCTGATGCTGTTACGGAATTGTGATTGCTGTGTTATGATTGGGTTTATTTTTCATAGATATTGTAATAGCCTTTTGTTTTTGGAACAATATAAGATTAATTGATTCATGCAAATGTTCCAATATAAAAACTCAAATCTGAGACACTTATACTTTGCTTATTTCCTCTAGGACCATGACGGGGAGATTCCATCCTATCAGTTAGTGGGTATGCTGCGTGGAATAGCTGCTGGTATGAAGTACCTCTCAGATATGAACTACGTACACCGTGATTTGGCTGCACGGAACGTTCTGGTCAACGGCAGCTTGGAGTGTAAAGTGTCTGATTTTGGACTGTCACGCGTGCTGGAGGATGAACCTGAGGGCACCTACACTACCAGAGTAAGTCTCACAGCCACATGTCAGAACCATAAAAGATCATTTAAACAAACCTTGACCAAATTGCTTTATTCTTTAGAAATTGTGTTTGAATACATTTTGTCTAAACATTACAAAACGTACATGAAAAAGTGTGTCAATGTTAGATAATAGTCACTGTGCCATTAAAAACCCTCTTCAAATTCTTGAAGTTTGAAATGCAGCACATAGTTTTTTCAGGCGTATTGCTGTTAGCGATCCGAATTTGAATGATTTGTGCTAGAGTAATACAATAATTTTAGAAAAAATAAACAGAATAGAGACTTTCAAAAGGGTGAACTACCTATACCTAGCATCTGTAAAATCTTGAAGTGTTTTTCCACATGAATGGCAGTGAATTACGTTTAAATATGTAGGCTGAGAGCTACCTAAAGTAAATTATACACTATACACTTATGTACACAAAATTTGTTGAAGACGGGTGCAATCTCTGCTATTGGCAAGAAATCTAAATTAGCAAGACGTCTAAATTAGACTGGAATGGTCTTTTAAATCAACCCTTCGGTTATATTCCACTGGAAAATTGCAGACTGTTAAAGGCATGATCACTCTCAAGTGTCCAATTTAAAACTGTTGCTCTTTCAGCGCCTTGTATTTCCACTCCCTTTCCCCATTAAATATGATTTGTTTTTGTTTCTACTTTGTCAGGGAGGGAAAATCCCAATTCGCTGGACTGCCCCGGAGGCTATAGCGTACAGAAAATTCACGTCGGCCAGTGATGTGTGGAGCTTCGGCATTGTCATGTGGGAGGTCATGGCCTTTGGTGAACGGCCCTACTGGGATATGAGTAACCATGAGGTATGTTTCACCTGTCAAACCCTAAAACTCCTCATCTGGCAAGACACAAAAAAGGTGTTGACTTTAGGCTTAGATCAACAAAAAGGCTTCCAATATGCCATTTCTCCTGGTTGGGTGTAGCGTTTGAGAATTGCCATGGGTGTTATATTCACTCGAGTTCCCATCATCGTCCTCCAGTAAAACATTTCATGTCAACACAGTCTTAAATAGCTCTTTCATAGTTTTTTACCTGTTTAAACCTGTTTAACACTAGTGCCGTTACATAAATATGCCTGGCTGGAAGCAACTTTAAACCAATGCCGTTGTTCACTTTCTCAGGTTATGAAGGCCATCAACGAGGCCTTCAGGCTTCCAGCTCCGATGGACTGTCCGTCGGCTCTCTACCAGTTGATGCTCCAATGCTGGCTGCACGACCGCTCCAAACGACCACGCTTCCCAGACATCGTCAACATTCTGGACAAACTGCTGCAAAGCCCTGAGTCTTTGAAAACCATTGCAGACTTTGATCCACGGTAGGTCGAACGGAAGGTGTTAAAACAAACCCTTTGTGGAAACCGTAATTGTGCAATTTGTCAGCGGTTTTCAAACTTTGTCATGTCAAGGAATCCCAAATTAATGTATTTGGGTGCGGACACCCATTTGAAAATATTTTGTGCCTGGGACCGCCATACAAGATTTATGTCTGCTGTTTCAAAAACATTTTAACTTTGAGAAGAATTATGTGAATGTAAATAATGACCAATCCGAACATCTGCTGTCCCCCGCAGCGTTTCCATCCGATTGCCGAGCACCAGCGGCTGTGACGGCACCATGTTCCGGTCGGTGCCGGAATGGCTGGAGTCCATCAAGATGAGCCAGTACAGCGAGAGCTTCGCCCGTGCAGGAATCACAACCATGGAGCAGGTGCTGGCCATGAGGCATGAGTAAGTCCACCACACATGTCCTGGCACAGATGCCACACCACCGCACAGCGCTAACTCATTTGGCTCACTGCCAGTTTCTTTGGAAAAGACAGAGAAAGCATTGAGGTCTCAGCTAAACATTTGTTATCCGGTGTTTCTGCGGGATTACATCATTCCTTATCCTCAGGCCCAAGTCATTCTTATCATTCAACACTGCCCCTCCCCTCTCAAGCACAATTGCCGTTTCTCCTTTAGCTAAATATAGGCCAAGAACCTTGACTATTGTGCCATAGTAAATATCCCATGTTCAGGTTTAAAGTGGGTGTAAGTAATATGTATTTGTTTTGAATAAATAAAAGTTTGTTAAAAAGTTAAAGCTCTCTTTTCTGATAGTAATCATTGCTGTACAGAGTGTTTGTTCAGTAACAGGGGTCTCCGCATTGCTCCAGCCCTTCAGTAAACAGAAAGTAAATTTTCAGGTAGGGATACCAATTTCATACAATCAGGAGAGAGAACCCCAGAAAGATAATTTAACAGCTTCACTTTTATAGTGTGTACTGTTCCAATTTTGTCTGCTAATTTATTTGTTTAATCACTTCCAATGTCACTTATATATCCTGCCTGAGTTCTCTTTCCTGATTGGATTAAATTGGTATCCTGACCTCACAATGTATTATCTGTTTACTAAACCACTGGAGAGACGGGAAGACTCCTGTTACTGAACAAACACTAGAATATAGACCTATGTATTATCAGTGATAATACATAGGTATATATTCTAGTGATAATGTATCACTTATCAACACTTCATTTAACAAATAAATATCACTTACCCCCCTTTAACCTCTTAAACACTATACGGTATATACTTTGTTGACTGGGGCCCCCTAGGGCTCTAAACTCTGCCCCTCCTTTTTTCCTCTACACCAAATCTCTTCACCGAAAATAGTCGACCTGCTATTTTCACCTATGATGACATGCACAGAAAAGGGATGCTAGGGTTCACGTAGTTAATGTTGAACTCTGTTTTCTTCTCAGGGACATCAGGAATGTTGGTGTGCGGTTGCCAGGTCATATGAAGAGAATAGCCTACAGCATCCTGGGCCTGAAAGACGAGAGCAGCTCGCTCAGTGTGTTTGCAGTGTGACTTAAGCATTCCACCCACCCTGAATGCACTGACGAACCATGCCATTTCACTGACTCAGCGAACGAGAGGACTGAACCAGTGGGGGGTTTAAACTGCCACTGAACTATATACTGCCTTTATTTGGCAAAGTGTGGCATGACTGAAGAAGAGGACCCTCCCGGCTTACTCAGAACAAACTTACGCTGAAATAAATTAAGTACTTTATGACAACAGACACAGAGAGATATTTGTATTAGTTTGTAAAAAAAAAAGAGAGAAAAGAAAAAAAGAAAGTTTTATACTATTGAACATAAGAGGTCTTGTAATACAGGAAATAGAAGCCTTAAAAAAAAGTATGTGCAAAATCTGTCAGGCTGCTTGGCTTTGTATTTATGACAGAAACAGGAAGTCTTTAAAGAAAAATATATTTAAGCTCCTCGACTCCTCCGGGAACAAGGACGACTTCTTCAAGCACTCACTTTTTCCGCCTGTGTTTTCCGGACTCTTAAATGTGTGGGTTTTTGTACACTATTTTGATAAATGAAATGAAAGTCACTTTTAAGTTTGTCATTTTTATGCTCAGGGCAAAGGATCAGATACTCTCTTTAATATTTGGTAGTCTTGTCTGTTGTGACCTCATCTGCTAATGCATTTTCCAGAGGTTGTTTTGTTGTTACGGTTTGTTTACTTTACATCCTGTCTTACATCCTGTCCTTGTCATTATTGTTATTATTTAATATTTATTTTATTTTGTATTTATGTCATTTTGTTAAATGAGAAATAACACTGATCCGGCACATGTTTTCAAGGAGTTGTATTTTATTTTTTATTTTTGAATAAAATCAGTGTTGCCTTAATTGTCAGGAGTTGTTTCCTTGTATTCAATGGTCAGAGTTGGACAGTAAGTACATTTACTTGAGTACTGCACTTAAGTAAAGTTTTGGAGTATTTTCTTTTTTTTTGTTGCAAGCTGATGACTACATTTGTAGGAAGGGACTCCAAACTTACAAAAATATATTAAGAATTGACCACTTAAAGGACGACTTCACCCATTTTCAACCTATGCTCATATAATTGGTCCTCACTAATGCTCATGATAAAATATTCTTTTCTACTCGGTCTGTGTCTCAGAGGAGGGCTGTGGACACTTCAGAAACCCGTCTAGTGCCTACCAGTGACATCATCGTAGGCAGGATCATTTTTTTTCAAACAAGATTTCAATTTTTATTGTTTTAATCGCGAGAACAATGGCTTCCATTATAGCATGCTATGTAGAGAGCCTGCAGTATCTATTAGCTTGGATTCCCCAAGTGGGTTTCTGAGCTGTCCACAGTCCTCCTCTGACAGAGTGAGTAGACAAAAATGGTGCCATATTATAATGAGCATTGGTGAGGACTAGTTATATGAAGATAGATTGAAGTGGCTGAAGTCGTCCTTTAAGCCCTATTTCAAATATAGTGAAAATAGAACATTTCTGAAAACATATTAAAATGTACTTTGTAATTTGTACTTTTCAATACTTGTGTATTTACTTGAGGTATACTTTGTCCGCCACTGTCAATGGTCAACGAGCATGCAGTCTTCTGTGTAATTTATGCCCCATCGTAAATGATGACAAATAATGGGGCTTTCCGTGACATCTGCTGCCCAGCTGGAGTTGACCAACCTGGGTGACTTTTCCATGGTCAGAAGTAATGTCCCACCTCCATGCGACTGTGCGTCATTGTATCTGACTCACCAGAGCACGCTACATTCCCCCCCAAATTCCCAGAAAATAGCAGATCTACAAGTGAATTTTGGGTGCTCTATGCCAGTGGTTCTCAAAGTGGGGTCCAGGGACCCCCAGGGGTCCTTGGGGGGTTCCAGGGGGTCCCCAGGTAAAATGATTGAACCAAATGGACCCTCAGAGTCTGTAACTCTGAGTGTGTTCCATTTGTACACTCAGGGTTATGGGGGGATCCGTCTACCTAATGTGTACGAAACTGGGGGTCCTTCAAATGAAAAGGTTTGAGAAGCACTGCTCTACGCCATCATATGACGGAGGATAAATTAGGCATAGCCAGTGGTGTAATGTAACTAGTAGGATACATTTACTCAAGTACTGTAATTAAGTACAATTTAGAGGTACTTGTACTTTACTTGAGTATTTCCATGTCATGTTACTTTATAATTCTATTCCACTAGGCAAATATTGTACTTTTCTACTCCATTACATTTATTAGACAGCTTTAGTTAGGCTACTACTTTGCAGATTTTGATTTTTTTTTATTACAAATTATAAATCGACCAATAACTTATGGAATATATCTATAGATTAAGCTACCCAGCAAGTACTTAAAATGAACTCCACATTTACCAATATTAAAGCGAGGAACACATTAACGATCAATGATTATAGTCCAATAACTTGATATATTATTCTGAAATGAACATTCTACATCAGTGGTTCCCAAACCTTTTAGCTCAAGACCCAAAAGAGAAATAAGCCGTTTGGGACCCAAACTAGTGAAAATAGCACATCTACATGCTCACAACGCATCGCTTCGTGCCTCGTTGCGAGCTTGTAAATCTGCTACTTCTTAAAAAAAATGTTTTTTGTATTTTGTATATATTTTATGAATGAAACAAAAAAGGGGATATTTACTCGTCATATTTGCCCATAAAAATTGGTCCGTGACCCAAACATGGATCCCAACCCACTGTTTGGGAAACAGTGTTCTACATAATGACATTTACTTTAGCTACTTTAAGTATATTTTGAGGATACTTCTTTTGACTTTAATTAAAGTTAATTAAAGAATAAAGATATGTCTTTACTAACATGTTGTATTTAATTGAAAGATACAGGACCATGTTACTTTAAACTGTGGTTCTCAACCTTTTTCATGTCAAGGACCCCCTAATGGATATACATTATCCTGCAGACCCCATTTGTAAATATATGCCAGGGGAGAAGATTTTTACTGCCATAGCAGTGATTCTCAAGATTTCGCCAATTACCACCAGTGGGGAATCTTATGGGGGTCCCTGGCACAACATATTTTAAAAAGGGGGTCCGCGGCCAAATCCTTATCAATTTGGGGGTCCTTGACATGAAAATGTTTGTACATATGAAATCAAAATTGGTTCCATTTGTACACTCTCTGAGTTACAGACCTGTAAGTGTCCATTTGGCTCCTAACTATCAATCATTTGTCATTTTGAACCCCCTCAAGGACCCCTGGGGGTGCCCAGATCCCACTTAGAGAACCACTGACTTCTGAAAAACAGTTCAGAGAGGCACAGCTATGATAATTTTAGCATGCCCCTCATCATACAGATATTGCCACACCTCCTCACACACACACACTAAAGTTTTTATGCACCCAGTATAAAAGACCAGCATGATGACAGTTGGAGAGAGAGAGAGAGTGGAGAGAATACTGGGGGTTAAAAAATAACAATATATTGAATAAAATATTGAATTATAGATATCGACACCTATTGCTCTGTGTATTTAGGACGGCATGGAGAAAGGTCTTTCCACTGAAGATGTTGGACCACAACGTTGGCAAAGTGCTAGAGAACACAAATTTCCAGGTCAGTTGGGAAAGCAACGGGAAAGCGACTAATATAGTTTGTCTAACGAACTTGGTCTTATTTTCTGAAACAAATGTTTCAGGTCATTTATATCCCACGGGGAAGATCCAGACCATAGGAGACCTATTCCAGTTCACAGTTGATGTGAGTGATTTCTCTCCAGAGGATGTCATCATCACATCTTCCAATAACTTGATAGAGGTCAATGCAGAGAAGGTGAGTACAGTATAGTAATGGTCAGGTTGGGTGATAATATCAAATTAGTCACACAGCTGTCATTTGTATCTGTTAGTCTGTTTTGTCTGTGACACCAGTGGTTCTCAAACCTTTTCCATGTCAAGGACCCCCAAATTAATGTTTTTGGAGGCTGACCACCATCTGAAAATATTTAGTGCCAGGGACCCCATACAAGAATTGCGTTAAAATGTTTTTATTCTTTTTTTTAAATAGCAGATCTAAAAGCTTACATTGTGAGCTCATAGATCTGCTACTTTCAAATAGCTGATGTATATGGGGTAAAAGTTGTTAAACAGATTTTTGTGCTATTAACACATTTTGCCAGGGGACCTTCTGGAACCCCCTCAAGGACTCCTGGGGGTCCCCGGACCCAACTTTGAGAACCACTCTGTTACACTAAAAGGTGTCAACAGACAACAGTGCGACAGATCTACAAGCTCAGACGTTGTGAGCTTGTAGATCTGCTATTTTTGGTGCATGACACCGGCACAAAACCAAGTATAAATAGTACTCTTTATTATGTTACTGAGAGGGAAAAAAATATTTGTAATTAAAATTACATTACCAATTAAAAAACTGGTCATCTATATGAATAAATGTCTGTACATTCCCCAAGGTTGGCTTTAACTTGCTCTGTATTTCTTCTATCATTTATAAACATTTGTCCTCAACAGGTGGGAGTTAATGGCTCAGTCATAAATAAATTTGCCCATAAATGCAAGTTTCCAGTGGCTGTGGATCCCATGTCGGTGACTTCATCCTTGCAGAGCAGTGGAATGCTGAAAGTCGAAGCTCGCAGGTTATCATAGTGATCTCTCTGCCTTTCTCTCTCTGCATGGAAATGTTTCAATAAAAGAAGAAATATTTATTTATGTATTTATTTGATTTGATGCCCATTTCTTAAGCCAGTGGTTCTCAATGTGGGGTCCCAGGGGACATCTAGAGAATGCACAAGTGTTATTTTGATGACAGTTTCACTGTGAACCAAATGGAACCAAATGGTTCACCCAAAAAAGTTCACCCAAAACCAAAAGTGAACCAAATGGAACCAAATGGACCCTAACGGGTCCATTTGGTTCCATTTGTACACTCTCAGAGTTAAATTGACATAGATTTTACAATATAAATTGCGGCCCAAGTGATATAAATGCCATTGAATGGGGGTCTGTAGCCCTAATGCATGTCAAACTGGAGGTCCTTGAAATTAAAATGGTTGAGAATCACTGAGAGCCGTACAAAATCTTCTCTTATGGGGGTCCCTGGCATATCTTTTGAAATGGGGGTCCGCGGGCTAATAAGTGTCAATTTGGGGGTCCTTGACATGAAAAAGTTTGAGAACCACTGATGTGGACAACAGTGAACAGTCGGTGTTTAGCGGCCTCTAGCGGCTCACTGGAGCTACAACAACAGCATGCAACAACCTACGGAAGTGACGCTTGAAGCTGGTTGGTTGTCAAGGGGATGCGGCTTTAGTTTACTGAGCTTTGCGGATATTTGGAGCTTGTTTCCAAATTATCTACCATTATTAATGCAATTTTGGGCCGAAATTGTGTTACCACTGCTTTGGTTTCCTAAGCTACTTTAGGAATGGGTAAAGTCTTCCTCACAGACTAAACTTGTAGTACAACGGTGAACGGCGTCTGGAGTTGAAGATCTGTTCATGTCGGCACTCGGCAAGAGACACCGTCGCGTGGTGGAGCTCTGAAGCTACAACAAGTAGCCTAATGAGTGTGATCACCTAATCACCTAATGACAGCATCTTACCATGACGGCACAAGAAGTCCTGCATCCAGGGTCCATGGTGGTCGCTGACTGGCACCGCTGTGCAGAGAGTAAGGACTTCTTCAGCAGGATCCTGACCAAGACGAGACGGCGGAAATTTGGTATGATGATTATTAAAATAACAGTTTAAAGACATTCGCCAAAGTAACCACAAGGTATTGGTGTTACATCTGGGTATTCAGGTACAATTGGTCTACCCTTAGCCATGGATCCAAGACGTCATCTGTCAGAATCATAGACTGGTCAGAATATAACATGTGACAGTCATGTATCAGGGCTAGTCTACCCTATGCCAAGGGGCAGTTCGGTAGCCTACATCAGTGGCTCAACCGGTGGGTCGGGACCCACAGGCGGGTCCCCCCACATGATTTTTTGGGGGTCCCCAGAGTCAAACAAAATTTAAGCCTCAACTCCTACAATTCCAAGTGCTTGTCAGGGTGGGGGTCCCCAGTTCAAATATAATTATTTTGGGGGGTCCACAATTCAAATATTATTTTGGGGGGTCCCAACAAATATGATTATTTGGGGGATGTTGTGGCCTGAAAACGTTGTGAACCACTGGCCCTACATGAAAATTCTGTTCCATAAATATTTGGTGCAGATGAATCGTCTACTTTTCCCCCCATAGGTAAGGTAAAATGTACACTTTGTACCTGCTTTAGAGCTGTAACGTTTCTTTGATTGCCAGCTTTGACAAAATGCTTAAGCATAAACTTATTTGTATTTCCATGATTGATGTATTGAGCAGATTTATGGTTCACATTTTTTATGTAGCCATAGTTACCAAAATGACAATGACATGATTTGCTGCAGGTTTACTCTGAGTAACCCTGACAAATTATTACATATATAACTCATTAATGGTTTTACAGGTTTGTTGGAGTCTCCAGTGATGCCTCCTCACATAGCCGTGGACACAGTTCCTTATAAGATATTCATCTCTGGAAAAACTGGAGTCGGGAAGACTGCGCTTGCAGCACGTCTTGCAGGAATGCATATTCCTAGCATACATTATGAAACAACTGGTAGGTCTAAACACACTACACTCCTCTGATGGCATGCAGCTGAGATCATATAAGCAATTGTTTCTACTATTATTCATGCTGACAATTCGGTCCGGGAAATAAAAATGTAATCGATAACGTGATATGAGACAAGATTTTGCATGTGGTAATACTGATAAAGCACAAGTGTTGTCTTTTCTCACTATTATATATTGAATATTATTTGTCCATATCGCCCCACCCTCCTGAAGCTCATCCTAGTCTCATTCTTGGGAGTTGTCAACATGTCAGACTGCTGTCCTACCAATCACAGAAAATGCATACTATTAATTACTATAATACTGATTACTGCACTCAAATTGTAGGCTTATTTTTAACAGGAGTTATACTGACCATTGTGTTTTGCTGTTCTTGCAGGTATTGAGACGACAGTGGTGTACTGGCCAGTGAAGCTCAGAGACGGTGGCAGAGTGCTCTTCTTTCGCCTACAGCTGTGGGACTGTGGAGAGAGCGCTTTGCGTAGATTTGACCACTTGCTTCCGGTACGCATGAAACACAATAGGATAGCTTGAGCTTGTAGATCGGTTCATTTCCTATTTTTTGAAAAAATTAGCCTATATTGACATGCAAAAAATAGGGACGCCAGGTTAAAAGTGGTTAAGTCTGAGGGGAAATAAACACAATAGCCATCACTACACTGATATTTGGTGTTTTATTTTTCAGTCTTGTAAGGAGCAGGTGGATGCCGTCCTCTTCCTGTTCTCCTTCACAGACAGGACCTCATTCGATGACCTTTCAAACCAGATCTCCAAGTGGTCTGGCCCGTCGGACAACGTAGTGAAAATGGTGGTTGGCACCAAGTATCCTTTAGTGGTCTTTTGTTACCACCAACTGTGGAGCTTGACATTGTTCGCCTATACATTATGAAACATTTCGATTTCCTTTTAAAAAAAAAGAAAAAAAAAAAAAAGTAGCAACAGATATCCCCACTGAATATCAAATAGCCCAAATAGTCTTGCCACCTTAACATGGGCAGTGGACAAAAGCTGCAATACATTTCTTAATACACAAGATACTGTACAAGCGGGCAAATTGCACTTTAACCCCAACCATTGTGTCATTAGCCATGTTGGAGCCAAAACATAAGTGCCTTACTTTCCAAATAATTACAGAGATCACTGTCTGTTAATGCAGAGGCATTGCTGATTGTTAATCTTCTTGACATTATGTTCAGATTTGACCTGTTCATGCACACCGATGTGACAGAGCGGGAGGTGTGCAGGTTCCAGGAGGAGTGGCACATACCGGTGCTCAGGATCGGGGGTGAAGTCAGCGACGGACTGGATGACGTCGCTCCACTCCTCAACTGCTTGGCTGCACACTTGTGGCACCAGGACTGTATAGCAGCCAGGCCAGAAACCACCCACCCTGCACAGCAAGAAGCTGAGACTCTCATTTGAAATGATCATCATGCTACTGATGGTAGAGATAAGGCACATTTCTCAACCTGAATGTTTTTGTAAAAACAAAAAAAAAGCCCCAAAAAAAAAAAAAAAAGTGTAAAATATTTATTCATTTATCAATAAACAAAAATGCATAGCTTCATTGTTACCTACAAATAGTGACAATTTGTGATTTATCTAATCGTGAGTTGTGATTATATTTATGGGTTCATGCATGGTGACAAATTGTGGGTCCTTGTAAATGTGGCGTTGTGTTCTAAACATGAGCAAAGTGCACTGTTTCTAGTGAATACATTGGCATGGGAAACATACATTGCCAAAGCAATAAGTGTGAAATAAAACAAATAAAACAGCCAAAACTAACAAATGAAAATATAAAATAGAATAAAGAAACGTGTAAACAGAGCTGTCACATTGACATTGCAATGTTGCAATGAAATATGCGAATAGAAAAAACTAGCTCACAAATTAAAAAGATTGGGCATCTCTATCCACACACGTGCGCACACACACGCACGTACGGCAGAGTGAACATTACGTTTGTGTTTGTGTCTTTCTAATCTAGTACAATATAAAAACAAAAGTTAAAAAAGTATATATCCAACTGATTCCGGTCTCAATCTTCCCATCTCACATCAGTACCTTCATCCACACCTCTTTGTCTGAGCTGTTAATACAAAAATAAAGAAAATACTTTCGTGAATTACAGATCTCCCAACTTCTTTTATTCAGCACAGAGAATAGGTGTTTATTACAGATCTTTTCTAATGTATCTCAGGCTGGTACAGAGATTTCATTAACCACTTAAGAACTATATACTTTGTTGTTTGACAAATGGTGAAAATAGTCGATTTACAGGCTCACAGCGCATTATAATGCGACACCTAGTGTGAGCTTTGCCATTGTCGCTGAAAATGTTTTTAAAACATTTGACAAATTGTGAAAACCAGGGTTAGCAACACTTAAACCCTATACTTAGCTCACAACATGTTAACATTGTGGCCTTGCAGATCTGCAATGTTTGGTGAAGAATAGTAATGCTAAGGTTGAAGTGGTGAATAGACACCATTTCTCACCATGTGTGTGTGGCAAGAATCAAGACAGTTGGTTGTCCGGTGCAATTCTGAGAGAGATGCAACAGAAAGGAGTCTGATGGTAGACCTAGAGCGTTGGTTTTCAGCTGCTTGACATGCACATGAGTGGGAAACTCGGCATGATCCACCACAATGAAACGCTGCTCCCTGACGGTTACAGAGCAACAGAAGAATGAGGGGTGTGGGAAATGACAGCAGAGCCACATGTGGCATCATGGTACAACATATTTACACAATACTATTTGGATATCGTCACTGTCGGGCAGAAACCTCATATCTCAAAATGACAACTTTTAGCACTATATTCTGATAGCAATCATGGCTGTAGAGTGTTTGTTCAGTACCAGATGTCTCCCTATCTCTTCAGCTCTTAAATAAACAGAAAATACATTTTCCGGTGGGTGGCCAAATTACAGCCAGTCAGGAGAGAGTACCCATTTATCAGCTTCAATTTGCTAGTGTTCCAGTTCCAATTGTGTCTGTTCATTTCTCTGTGTCATCATTTCCAATTACACTTGTTTATCCTATTTGAGTTCTCTCAAATGAGATGCAGGGAGACCCCTGTTACTGAACAAACACTATAGAAATGACTACTATCAGAATATATAGAGCTATTTAACACTTATTGTAACAAGGAAAATCACTTACCTTCCTTTTAATGCCCTATTTCGTCATACTACAGTATCACATAAAAGTAGCGCAAAATAGCCGATCAACAAGCAATGCAACACGTGACATTGTGAGCGGCTATTTTAGCCATTTTTTAATTTTGTGAAAGTGGTCAAGTCTGAGGGTTTAATAATATTGAACCAATGAAAAGAGCTTGTGACTAAATAACTACATTGGATCCATCAGAACACAGGTTCTTTTTTACATTTCCTGAAAACTAACAGTTTTCAGGAAATGTAAATGTAAAAGTGTCCACCCAAAAGCGACGATATATGGTGGCAATTTGAGGATGTGAAATACTTTTTCAACGATATGACCAGGAGGTCGTTGAAGAGATGAAGGTAGACATCTGTGAAGGACATCTGTGAACTTGGTCTGTCCTCCAGCGTCAGCTGTCTCAAGGCACCCTCGTGCACCAGGCAACGACCACTTACAATCAGAGGTAGTTTCTGGATGGGGAGGGACATGTGAGATTATAAACTGAAAGGGAAACTAACTATACACACACGTCATCAACAGTGGGTGCTGGGTTAAAAAAAAACGCACGCTAAAAATAAACCTGTTCAGTCCATCATTATATGTGTCACACAGAGGCACATACTGTAGTGGGTGACACATAATGGACTGAATAGGTGCTGTAAGTGACCTGAAGAGCCACAATGAATTGAAACGTCTTCCTAATAAAGATCTCTTTTCCCTTTAGCTCTGTATGTAGGTTCTACTTTTAATAGGCTCTGTGCATGACTGATAGTTCCCTTTTCCAGATGCAGGCATTTCCGTTTCCTGTTACGGGTCAGTTTATCACAGCTTCATTTGATTGGCTCAGCAGCAGATTTCAACCGGAAACACACATGAAGGTGAAGTGCGTTCACGGTTCAAATGTTCAGAAGGCATGGCAGAACTACAGCCATGCACAGAGCCCATTTAGTATTTAGATGAAGACATGACTGCCACCTGTGGGTTCATGAAGCAAACCTACTATACCTGGTACTTAACCCAAGACAAGTCATCACATGTTGTGATTAACCGGTGTGTAGGGCTATAACTCAATTATCTACTTTATAGATTATTCTATTGATTACCTTTTTGATAACTTTTTATAGTCTACTAAATCACTTAACCCTTTTTTATACTTTGTCGTACAACGGTGTTGTGCAGAAATGGTGAAATGGCCCATTTACAAGCCCACACAGCACCGTGGATACAATGCGGTGTGAGCTTGTAGATAAGCCATTTGTTATTTTAGAATCCTTTATATTATCGATTAGTTCTATTACTGACACACCCCTACTGTTGTGTACAGTTCTGTGCTCCACCAGTGCAGTGTGATGTAAAACCCATTGCATGTCAAGTCACCAGACACCATGGAGATAACAGAAGGCTACAGACCTTAACATTGCCAAAGTCCAGTTGCAGCTCCAGTTGCACCAGCCGCTCAATCTCTTGCATCTTCTGGACTCCCTTATTGCACTTGTCCACTATCTGGTTTAATCAAAATATCAGTGTATGTTTGAGTAATTCTCTAAAACACGATTCATATACATTTGCCACAGTTTATTCATATACTGTATACCGTATGTAACCAAATTATATGATGTTTTTCCCCCACTGTCTTTGCTCACTAATCAATGGTTTGGACAATTGTTCATTTAACTAAAGAGAGAATTTTAAAACAAGTTAAGGTGGACATCACCCATTTTCACCCTTATCGTTGTATAATTGGTCTTTAACAATGCTCATTATACAATGGTAGAATTTGTCTACTTTCTCTGCATCTTGTACTGTAGGTGGGCTGTAGACAGTTCAGAAACCAGCCTACCAATCGTCAGTGGTCATTTCAATCAATATTTCAAACTTGATTGAAACAAACCCTTTTCCTCTTTTAATTATTTTATTGACGCAATAATAATGGCTTCTCCTCAAGTATGCCAACTTTCCAGGATGGGAAATTCTGTCTACAAGCTTGTAGACAGAAATTGTGCCATCTCATAATGAGCACAAGTGAGGACCAGTTACAGTATATGATGATAGGATTGGAACTGGGTGAAGTGCAAGTCATGTCAACTGATTAGATTTGCTTTGTGATGAATGACATTTACCTGACGAATGGCCTCTATGGACTGTTTTAGAGATGAGATGGCACCACAGTCTGGCTGGGTCAGTCTTAGGATGTTCTGAAATTACAGGAAAAAGTTGACTTTTGAAACAATGCAGCATTTACCAATCCACATATCCATTATGAAAAAAAGATGAAAATGTTCTAAATGCCACCAAAGGTTTTGTACCTCCATGATGAGCTTAAGGCGAGTGATTCTCTGGAACGGTAGGATGAGAAAGGACTTCAGGCCCCGTCTCTGACACACAGGGTCCCTCTCAAGTTTCTTCACCGCGTGCCGAAAACGTCTGCTCTTTTCCCTTGAAAAGTTGAAATGCAAAAAAAAAAAACACCACATATGAATGGCTTGGAACATTTGTTTGAGATATGCTATACAGTACAGACTTACAGCAGCTTGCTGACAAGGGCCTCTTGGTATTGCATGTTGGTCACATAGGGCACGTAGCAAGCCTGGAATGTTGAGCAATGCTTGAGGACAACGTCTCCGACATGAGATATCACCACATTTGCTCCAAGTAGAGTTTCTAGTTCCATGAGAAACCTGCAGACAATGAGTAGTCACTCATTAGCCATTATGAATGTTAATACAATGAGTACCATTAACATCAATGGCTGGAGAGGAGCCAGTAATGGACATTAACAAACAAAGTACATTTACTTGAGTAATGTACTTAACATTTTGAGTATCTGTACTTTATTAATTTTGTGTTTTTGGGATATTTAGTTTTTTTGGTTACTTAGGCATCTTCATATAATTGGCCCTCACTAATGCTCATAATATGGCACAATTTTTGTCTATTCACTGTGTCTCAGAGGAGGGCTGTGGACAGTTCAGAGACCCACCTACCAGTGACGTCATCGGTATGCAGGTTTGGTCATTTAAAACAAGATTACAATTTTGTTTAAATGTTTTTATTAATGCGAGAACAATGAATTGTATTATAGAATGCTAACTTTCCAGGAATAGAAAGAGCGCAGTTTCTATTAGCTTTGATTCCTCAACGATGATGTCACTGGTAGGCAGGTTTCGGAATTATCCACAGCCCTCCTTCGAGTCACAGTGAGTGAGTAGGAATCTTTATTTACCATATTATAATGAGCATTAGTGAGGACCAATTATATGAAAATTGGTTGAAAATGGATGAAGTACATTTGATTTTTTGGAGACTTTCACTTAGACAAATATTGTACTTTTGACTCCACTACATTTCTAGGACGGGAAAAAGCATGTGTACTTGTGAATACTTAAGTATCTTTAAAAGCAAGTACTCCCATGCTTTAATGCAAGAACAATTAATTTGACAGAGGAACTTTCACTTGCAGTTGAGTAATATTTGAACAGGAGTATCTATACTTTGACATGAGTGGCTGAAAGGAGCCCTTACTGTACCTCTTGCTGGCCTCCATCACGTGACGGAGATTGGAGAAAACAATGTCCTGCTCTCTTTGGGACAATCTCTTTCTCAGTTTCTTTGATGCAAAGAAATGATTGACAGCTACCCCAAGACTCCTCAAGTAGGACGCCTCAGAGCCAATCACCTCAAACCTGGCCTTCAGATCAAAAGAGGGGTTTGAGTCATTCATTTTCTGAATTCTTGTTTCTGCTCTAACTGGCACTTTGATAATCTCACAAATTACCAGTTAAAAGTCCATCACAGAGATGAAGTTGCAATGTTATTATTTGTCTTGTTCCAATTATCAGACTGGGTCTTTATGGTGTGTATACAGTGTTATATTTACTGAACATTTCAGTTTGAATCAATGGGGCCTAATCAATCATGTATCATTATTGTTGTTGTCACACTTGGTGGTATTTACTTGTTTTTATTTGCCTCTTTATACTATATGCGAGTTATGATAATCTTGGATGGTGCCACTGCCAACTACATACCTCTTGAAGCCGCACCTCTCTAGCGGTCAGTGTGGTGAGGATACCACTTTCCTTCACCTCAGCCAGGTCTTGCCAAAGGGTACATGGGATAATCCTGACAGGTGTGGATCGAGTGACCACAGGAGAACATGGAGTAGGGCTAGAGAACTCAAAATGGGTGTGAGAGCTAAGAGGGGACTGCAGACCCGGTAGGAACTGGCAGGTCACTAGCTCATGGACAGCACCCTTGCTCGCCCGGTGGAGGGCATCTTTCAGAGACGGCAGATAGTCTTGATACAGTGGGACTGCAAATGGCAGACAGAAAGGGAGAATAGCGGTATACAAGTGAGCTCATCAGAAACGCTACAAAATAGACAACTTCAACCTGGCATCCCTATTTTTGGCATGTCATCATACTGTAGGCGGACGTTTTCAAACATTTGTAAAAAAATAGAAGATCTACAAGCTCACACGTCTCACAAGGCAACATGTGAGCTTGTACATCTGATATTTTGGCAATACCATGACAAACTATGAAATAGGTGGTTGAGCCAACTTACACATATCAATGTACTTTGATTGAAATAATACAGGTGGAACGTCCTCCTCACTTTGGTCTTCTTCATCAGCTGAATCTCCAGCTCTGTGTTGTGGAACAGAAAGGCAACATGAGCAACTCATTCAAGCATTTCTCCAGCCAAGCCAGTGATTCATCGTGTCTGTACCCTTCTTCGATTCCTTCCCCATTAAATGTTGGTGAAGATATTTCAGCCTCCCTCTCATCCAGTCCAGGCACTGAGAACAGCTTGGGAACACACACCGACCTGAGGGCAGATGCCATAGCTCCAGGATGCCTAAAACAGGGCGAAATCATCCCATTAATCGCCCAATGCAAACTTTAAGATGTGTATTTCCGAGATTATTGCACCAGGTCCATACCGCAAAACATCTTGCAGGTTCTGCAAACTGTGGCCATCTTGCATGGAGGCATGCATGTTGGTGTTAGGGTCATATTTACAATTAAGTTGAGCCATTGTGCTTTTATCTAACTTAGACACTATAATATCACATCCAGTTTAACATATGCTACAGGTCAATAATCTCTGTTGTTGTCTGCTACAGTAAGCTCTATATTTTGACCTAGAGTTGAAATGGTCTCTGAAGGATTGCAACAGCTCTTCTCAAACTGCAATCATCAAGACTAGATGCAGGTGTGTGCATCTAGACAGGTACAGCGATACCTTATTGGCCGATGCAGTTCATTGGAGACCTGTCTCTACGGTCACCATATTGGGGAAGAAAGCCGAGCCTTCTAATACATTTATGTCCATTGAAGAAGATGGTCTCTCCACTATTAAAATCATCACAACTCCCTGAATTTTCAACCAAATTTCAAACGGTTAAGTTTGTAACAAATGCCAGACATGGCGTTATGGTTACATCTAAAATGCATATTTTCAAACCAAAATACTTTTATCTAATCCAAGTAACAGTGATAGTCACAAAACATTTATGTCTCCAGTCACTGAAATAGATAATAATATACATGAAATATGCAGGCAACATTGCAGAATTGCCTTTTCTGTCTATATCCAACATCCTCATCATGCTATTCCGGTCAGAACACAGCTATCTATGGACATTTTTAGTCCAAACATTACATAATAAATACCACAATTAAATAAATAAAATCACGCAACTTTTGCTGTGTTGCCACTCTGTAATTTATAATTTGGCGATGTGGTGAAGCCTCAATTTGTAAAATTAAAACACAACTTATGACAATAACATAAAATGATGGCTGTTGATACCAAATGGGTATCCTCAATGTACCCCCAACACATCTTCGTTCTGAAACAATCTCAGAGGTTAAGTTAGTTAGAGGTTAAGTGTCGTCTTGCTCAGGGACACATTGACACATACTGTACATTGGGTGAACAAAGGGCTGAACTGGCAACCTTAAAATTCACATTAGACTGCCTCAGTCTCTACCGACAGGTACGGCTGCGGGAGGACCCCTCTCATTGCTAAATCATTGCTTACTAGCTCCACTAGTTGAGCTAATCATCACTCATGTACTGTATGTCCATGTGTACAAGGGCGGGCTGGGACCAAAATTCAGCCCTGGCATTTTGGTCCGGGCTGAAAAAAAAACTGCGTTTCACTGTTTTAACCCAGCAACCCTATGTAAATTACGCCACTGCTGAAAAGCATCCCAGGCCCAGCCCAAACATTAACGTAACTAATAATTGGGCCGCGCGACCCGGAAATGACCGTAATAATCCTAAAGATGAGGTGATGAAAAGCTCCCTTTATACAATATTATATGCTTTTCAAGGTTGAAAAGCTTCTTCCCTGGTCACTGACTTCTATATAGGGCCTATTGTTGGCTGCTGCTGAAATAATTATGTCCTTTCTAACCTTTAGCAGTCGAGCCTAAGTAGAATAAACACACTCCACAGCAGGGCATTCTTCCTTCCTTTCGTGCTTCCTTTCCACTGTCATCTATATAAGACCTACCGGCTGCTGCTACAGTTGCTTACGGCCATACCACCCTGAACACGCCCGATCTCGTCCGATCTCGGAAGCTAAGCAGGGTCGGGCCTGGTTAGTACTTGGATGGGAGACCGCCTGGGAATACCAGGTGCTGTAAGCTTTTTCATTTGGAAGACTGAATGAGCAATCGTCATTTATGAATGGCCATGACAAAATACCAGATCATGCGCTGCACTAACTTATTGGCTGGTGCTAAAAAAAATCCCTTCTAAGCCTAAGTAACTGGGAGCCAATGGAGAAAGTGGGGAAAGGGGGAGACATGTGAAAAAATGTGGCTGGTTGAAGACCAAGTGTGCTGCGGCATTCTGGATAATCTTTTCACCATATTTTTTGCTTTTCCTTTCCTTATCTACTGCATAGCAACCAGTGGAAGCGCTAGTAGCAATAACCTTGTTCATATGTAATAAAATAACTGTAAGCTGTTACATTCACTCATTATTTTGTCCTTACGTAAGTGTCAGGATGTCTCCCCTAGAGGCATGGGTGTGAATCACACACACATACACACACAAAGTATAGGGTTTCATAAAAATTGGCAGATATTCGAATATATTCAAATATTATTATTATTATTTAAAAAAAAAAATGTTATGTTTATTTGACAGGGACAATACAAGAAACAATGTATCAATTGCTCAGATCCAATAAAACACATATTTTGTTTATTTTTATAACTTGATACATTGTTTTTTGTATTGTCCCTGTCAAATAAACAAACAAAAAGAAAGTAAAAAATAAAACGTTTTCTTTAAAATGTTGTATTCAAATATAAATATAAATTTTCATATTCGTATTTTCTCCATATTCGAGGAATATTCGAAATTCGAATATTAATTTACCAGCCCTATAAAGTATTGCTCTTTAACGTACATGTATGACCTTGTTTTAATTGAATTAATTCATAGGTTAATCATGTCATATGATATGCTACTTCAGTAAACTTATCAACAAATATTGCTGCGACCACTACAGTAAATTGCAGGAGAATATTTAATATCCAGCAAATTAATGGACATGAATTGCCCCAATACACTACCACTGCCTATCCCTCCAAGAAATTGCCCATAATTCAGCACATTGCTCAGCCATATACTGGGCTTAGACCCAGTCTTATGCTATATCTGTCTAATAGGCAGCCAGGGGTCTAACCTAGAATCTTCTGATCAGTAGTCAGACGCGTTATCCATTACACTTCTTTACAGTGCAGTGTGTTTAGCACTAAACTCAGGGGGTGCAAGGGTCTACTCTGTATGCCTGACTGTGGGTTTGAATCCCACTTCTAACAATGGCTTTTCATAACAAATGATACAGTGTGTTAACGACAATGGTATGGACAACATGAAAGCGCAATGTTGCCGGCTGTGCCATGAAAAACAGATAAGCAGTGAACAACAAAACACAAATCTGTGCCTTAACTAGCCCATTGGAAGCTCTAGTAGCAATGATGTTATTCACATGTAATAAATGTCACATAACTGTAAATTGTTGAATGACTTATTATTATCATTAAGCATTACTGTCAGGATGGCCGAGCGGTCTAAGGCGCTGCGTTCAGGTCGCAGTCTCCCCTGGAGGCGTGGGTTCGAATCCCACTTCTGACAAACCATTTTCATCACCACCACCACTTGTAACATTTAGTCCAGGCAAAGTAGCATTTCCAGACAGACTAATTAAAATAGATTTTTTTTCAACAGATATCATTTCTATGAGGTGTCTAGAACAACATACTAAAAGTCCTAAGAAATCCTAGATGCGGAAATATGTTTAATTCTCATCAATTCAAGATGTGTGCTAATACCTCGAGAAAACTAAACACCCTAATGGGCTTTTTTTTTTCTTTTGTCCTATCACAATGAAACTTTCCACAATGAATCTTAACATGAAAACTAAACTTTTTTGTATTACAAGTTTCTTTGAAACTTAATTTGAATATGCAAATTAGCCTACTATATATTGAATATGCCCAAATTTGCATATCACGAAAATTACTTTTCCCCAAAATGTATTATATTTACATTGTTGTTTGTTAATGATATCAAACACACTGATCAGACTTTCATGAACCATTTCATCAAAATATTGTGAATTCATAGAATAACATCAAAAACACCATTCATATGTATGACAAATGCATAAATCCGTCAAATCTTCCTCCAACCATCCTGGTGAAAAGGCTCTAGTCTCACTGTATGGGGATGACAAAGATGAATCGCTGGATATGCTGAGACAGCTATCTCCAGTGGAACCTCAAACTCTTCCACCAACATCATCAGCTATCTCCAGTGGAACCTCAAACTCTTCCACCAACATCATCAGCTGTGAAGTTCCACAATCTCCGTGTGTTCTACCAGATCAATGAATGGAAAGGAACAAGTGAAAGCATGAGTCCAGAAGACTGGGGATGGCATGTTATAGGTGGTAGATTCATGCCAATAATGACTGATCAGCCTGCAGGACCACCAGAATTACTTGATGTGGTCTGCTGTAGCTGCAAGAAAGACTGCAGCACGAAGAGATGCACATGCAAAAAAACATGGACTCCCTTGCACTGCCATATGTCGTGGTACTAGCTGTACAAATTCCCAGTTGCCTGATTTATCTTATGACTATGATCCATGAGCGGAAGAACTGAAATAGGTGGTGCAAGAACAAAGAATCATACAAAAGGAGTTGAGGATCACGTTTGAACAATAAAATAAACAAAATAATAATAAAAACACAAAAAAAATAAAAACACAAAAATAACTTTGCTGCTACCTTGTGGTGGTGGGGAGGCTTGTGTGCCTCTGTGACCCTGAGGACTATACCGGTTGGGGTTATACCCCAGGCAGGTACAACCAAGCCGGGCAGGTTTCAGGTTAGAGGCCAGTCCAAAAGCAGCATTGCCATCAACCGTTAGCAGTAGGATGGTTGGAGGAAGATTTGACGGATTTATGCATTTGTCATACATATGAATGGTGTTTTTGATGTTATTCTATGAATTCACAATATTTTGATGAAATGGTTCATGAAAGTCTGATCAGTGTGTTTGATATCATTAACAAACACCAATGTAAATATAATACATTTTGGGGAAAAGTAATTTTCGTGATATGCAAATTTGGGCATATTCAATATATATTAAGCTAATATGCATATTCAAATTAAGTTTCAAAGAAACTTGTAATACAAAAAAGTTTAGTTTTCATGTTAAGATTCATTGTGGAAAGTTTCATTGTGATAGGACAAAAGAAAAAAAAAAGCCCATTAGGGTGTTTAGTTTTCTCGAGGTATTAGCACACATCTTGAATTGATGAGAATTAAACATATTTCCGCATCTAGGATTTCTTAGGACTTTTAGTATGTTGTTCTAGACACCTCATAGAAATGATATCTGTTGAAAAAAAATCTATTTTAATTAGTCTGACTTTTGGGTCTAAAATGGGCTAGATTGCCTGGACTAATTGTGCTTGATGAACAATATTGCCTCAAAACCACCGATCCTCGGGCCGTTTTTCACGGCTGTGCCATGAAAAACAGATAAGCAGTGAACAACAAAACACAAACCTGTGCCTTAACTAGCCCATTGGAAGCTCTAGTAGCAATGATCTTATTCACATGTAATAAATGTCACATAACTGTAAACTGTTGGATTCACTCATTATTATTACCAAGCATTACTGTCAGGATGGCCGAGCGGTCTAAGGCGCTGCGTTCAGGTCGCAGTCTCCCCTGGAGGCGTGGGTTCGAATCCCACTTCTGACAAACCATTTTCATCACCACCCCCACTTGTAACATTGTGCTTGATGAACAATATTGCCTCAAAGCCATGGCAATGAAAGAAAGCTAAGCTACTACTATAACTGGCAATATCTTAATGAGCCACAAGTTCACTGCTTCCCTCAATTAACATATTAATTTGTACAACCAGGTTATCCACTTTATGACCATTGTTTTGAATTCAAATGCTAGCCAGGGGCCCGTTTCACAAAACCTAGATAGCAGATTAACCCGGGATTAGTTATCGGATGAACATTTTGAAAAAAATCTAAAAATGCTATTAAACATTATAACCACTATGATTTTTCAGACTATGTTAAACCATATTTTATTGCTTTATGGGCGGATCTACTTTGCCAGGTCTAGGCCTATTTGTGGAATAACTGCATGGAATACAGGAAAAGTGGGCACTAGGAAACTCTGGGCACCAACTTTTTGGGAAGACTGGGCACTAGGGAAGAGTGGGCACCAGGAAAGGTGGGCACCGGGAAACAGTGTTAATTTTGTTGACTACGACTAAGACAAAAAAAAAAAGACTAAGATTTTGATATTTAGTCGACTAAGACAAGACTAAGTAAGACTAAACAATTTCAGAAGACTAAAATAGGACTAAAACTAAATGGTGTGTTATTCAAAAGACTAAGACTTTGCTGTCAAAATTAACACCGGGAAAACACTTTCTGTGGACACGAATCCTAAGACTTCAGGTGCCCACTCTTCCTGGTGCCTACATTTCCTTAGTGCCCGCTCTTCCTAGTGCTCAGTTTTCCCAGTGCTCACTCTTCTCCCCCTAAAGTGCTCACTCTTCCGGGTGTCCACATTTCCCTTGTGCCCACTCTTCCAAAGTGCTCAGTTTTCCCTTGTGCCCAGAATGTTTTGGTGCCCACATTTCCTGTTACCACTGCATGCCAAAATCACTGGTCTGGAGATTACGCACAGGAATATCTATCAATGAATTATTATACCAGTGATATTTTTATTTTCGCTGCCGAGTTTGCTTCTGTCTGTATTATTGGCAATAATGTATTGCTATGGATTCTTTTTATTGGTCTATCCTGACGAGTTATTGGATTACTTTTGTTCGTTTGGATTGACTTATGATCGTGTGGATGTGTGCATTACAGCAAGTAGTAAGTACAATATTGAGCGTGCAGAGATGCCACTTGAATTTAATGAACTATGTTTGGTTCTGTGCATGTCGGTTGGTAGGCGTCAGAGCTCTGGTAGAGCAACTACACAAGCATCAACAAATGGTGACTGTATTGTTCCCACAAGCAAGAACACATTCGGACAGTCTGCCTTCTCAGTAAAGGGGGTAAACCTCAAATTATGGTTGAAATCAAATCAACTGTGCTCACATGTCTAGTTACTGATTGGTTATCTGAATGATTATGTCTTTTAATGTATTGGGTCTGATTTAGATTTTGATAATGTTAATTATTTGTATATTATATATATCTATCTCTGCTGTTCAGCGCGAAACTGCTAACTCCAAAACGCTCATTGTTCAGGAAACGGAAAAACAAAATATACGTTTTTCAGGAAATGAAGAAAACCTTATATTTTTTAAAACAAAACAATACTGCCTCATCAAAGTTGGTATAGTGACTTTATATATTGTCAGATACTTGCATGTGTCATTATATTATCAACACTTTACCCAAATCGCGGGTAAATCAACACTTTACCCAGCGCAAGTGGAGTTAGTAGTTTCAGACGAGCAGAAATCAAGCTGAAGTGGAGTTACTGTAGGTGTCCAAACAACAATAGCTCCACTCACTGCTGAGGGAGAGGTTTCAAAAAGGGTACAAATTCTCAAAAGCTAACAATGGATATCCAAGCTCACAATGCATCACAACAACGTGTGAATTAATGCCCTAATGCTTCATGCCACTTATTATATAGGCCTACAATAATAAACAGGACTTTAAATATTACAATAACTTTTGCAAAGAGGTAGTAGATAGCGCGACAGAAATGCTATGAACGCCTTTCTTCTTGTCACATTGCTCTCCTCATTAAACACTTCATAGATTTTAGAAATATAATGACTTGTTTTCATAACATTAGCGTCAGTGCTAAGTTTGATAAACAGGTACACTGCATAGTTTTAACAGACTACGGGGAGTTTGTTTACTCCCCGTAGGGGAGTTCACTGCGCAGTGCGCACTACTCATGCTGTTAAAAGGCAGCGCTGTAGAGGAGAGGGGGGAGTTGTTTGTTTTTGACGGACAGTTTGAGGATCCAATGGAGTTGGGAGTTTTCGTCAGAGGCGCTTTTTAATACTTTTCATAGGTTCAAATGTTTTGATTTTTTACACAGACCTAAAGGGTGTTCAATAGCGTTGATTTATGAAAAAAAAAAAAAAGATGAAAATGGAGTTAGCTGGTTCGTCCTGGACACCGACGATATATTATACTTGATTGGGTTTTAATCTCTGTGTTCCTATTGGCTGGGCTTTAAACAGCCATAACTCCAGTTCCCAGCATGCTAAAGTTCCCTAACTTGGCAGGTGCTCTTAGACGTCCAATAGGGATGGGCTGTAATTACTAAAGCCCCGCCCCCTCTGTGTTCCTATTGGCTGGGGTTTAAACAGTCATAACTCCAGTTCCCAGCATGCTAAAGGCCCCAGACTTGGTGGTTTCTCTTAGGCGGCCAATGGAACGGGTAATTTGCTGATGCCCCGCACCCCCTCTGTGTTCCTATTGGCTGGGGTTTTAACACCCATAACTACAGTTCCCAGCATGCTACAGGCTCCAAACTTGGTGGGTGGTCCCACAGACTTTCAATTAGATAAGACATTACCACTTCCGGTTTCTCCTTCGTACTTCCTGTTTGTTTTGATTGCCTTGAAACTTCACCAACACACTCTCTCGGTGGCCATTGCTCTTATCAGTGCAACATAGGACTAGATTTGAAGATCTAGTATATATAAACTAGGCTAAAAGTTACACAGTTAACCTTTACTGAAATTGTGACGGCATACATTATTTCCCTCCAAGACCAGGCTGCAATATGTAGTCTGCTCTGCTCAGACAATAAGTGACCTGCCCTGCACACCGGCAGGGAAAAGAGAGCTGCCGATGTTACTCTCTCCAGAAATCACCTCTTCTGCAATCGACCACCAGTTGAAGGTACACTTCATCATATGCAGAAGAAAAGAACTGCCCCGTGTGAGGCTCGAACTCACGACCTTCAGATTATGAGACTGACGCGCTGCCTACTGCGCCAACGAGGCCATATTCGTGAACATAAAGGACCACTTCACCCATTTTCCACCTAACAACATTCATATAATTGGTCCTCACTAATGCTCATTATATATGGGAAAAGTTTAATTATTTTATCTTTTTATTGCAAGAACAATGTCTTCCATTATAGCATGCTGACTTTCTCCAGGAATAGAAAGCCTGCCGTTTCTATTAGCTTAGATTCCCCACTGTCACTGGTAGCCACATGGTTGCCATGAGGCTAAGACTGTCTAGAATGGAGGTTCTTGAACTGTTGAGTTCAAATGGAATTAATTCCTTTTTAGATGTAGTGGGAAAGCGCACTCTAGTGGTGGTCTTAAGTACTGGAATTATGTCCTGCCAGCTGCCCTACATGTCAAACATTTACAACACACTTGTTACACCTCCCTGGTGGTCTAGTGGTTAGGATTCGGCGCTCTCACCGCCGCGGCCCGGGTTCGATTCCCGGTCAGGGAACACCTTTTTGTGCCTCTCTATATCAACAACTATTACAAATTGTTTCACAAAATGACTGCCAAACCACCAGTAACTTTGTGTGAGTGTGCTTGTAAAATATGAAGGATTATTTGCATGTGTCTTGCCTTACCATGATGCAAGGGGCTTTTATGTTCTCTCTCGTCGGCCAGTGCTCGCTTGTTCAGAGTGCAATAACCACCAATCTCTCCTTTCTGAATGAAGTCCTCCTTGTATCTGTAGCAGAAACACTGATAAGCTTCACAGCAAATACATTATTGCTCAGTTCTTGTACTCAAGTCTAATACAAGCCACAAACCAGCACAACCACCATTAGGTGTACTGACCTCTCGTGACCTCTGCGTGGGTTCCGTACATCCAGGTAAAGGTTGGTCGCCTTACAGAACCGAGTGTAACTGCTGCATCTCAAGGATTAGTCCCCCTGCCGAAACAAGTATGGTCTTCAATAAACTCCAAGCCTTTTTGAGGTTTTGAGATAGGTGTTTTGATCATTGCAATTCAATTCAAGCAATAGGGAGAGAGAGAAAGAGACACAGACTGACTGATTGATAGGTAGGTATTTAGATATAGACACGCAGGCAGTAAGAGCCAGGCATGGAACAAGCAACCCAAACGGCTGCTCTAACTGAGCCACAGCCACCCCCATAAAGAAAGCTACCTTAAAAGGAAAGCCCATGCTGCCGAAACCCGGGATCGAACCAGGGACCTTTAGATCTTCAGTCTAACGCTCTCCCAACTGAGCTATTTCGGCACTGAAATGTGCTAACCTTGTCAGCAATGACCTAGATATATCAATCCATGCTTATCACATTCCAACCACCTAAAAATGCTGAATTAATTGGCAAAAGGCTTTAGAATTTGTGCATTAGAAAAAAAAGACAGTGATAACGACTCAAAACATGTTGTTTCTACGGCATGGCTCTGCAAAAGGCTAGCCATTTAGGGTCTGTATGTGTGTGTGTCTACTACTGTCTCCCCGGGAACTAATCTTGCAAACCACTGGACCACTCAGTGCCAAATTTGTATGCACAACACACTGCCAGTAGATCACAGGACCTCCACAAAATACATTTCACATATGTTTTTGACTAGACATGTCATAAACGAAAATCAAAACTATAGACTACTACTAGACCTCACTCCTTGGACTCGCCTTAACTACCTCTAAATATACTTTTTATTGCTCCTGGCTGGTATTGATGATGATTTGTATTGTATTCTGTGGAGCGAGGGGTGGGTCTTTACTGGACCCCAGTATACTTGTCAAGTCAATCACAATGTAGCCACACCTTGAAAGCCCTTACAAAAACACATGTGTGAAAGAAGACTTGAAACTAGCTATAGAAAACATAAAGTCTTTATGAAAAGGTTTAATAAGGTAATACAGGGGTAGACATTAAGGGAAATTAATGCTGGCCCTACCATTGTAACCACTGGCCCAGGACATTCGTCAAGTATTAATCCCTTTAAGGAAAATGAACACATTTGGTCCCGAATCTTTCCCTAAAAAGAAAAAAATCCCTTATTTTCCCCTAAAATAAACAAGAAAAAAACTATTTTTACTAGCTACAGATAGACTCATTAATATAGGCCTAAAGCAAATGTTCATTATTCAAACAATTGTATGATAATCATTCTAAAAGTCCCCCATTCTGATTTCCAATGGGGAAATCTACATATTTTGTTTTTTTTTGTTATGCTATGGTATACCTATATGAACATTTACTGTTCATACAGTCAAACAGTTTACGAAATTGCAGGTTGAGGCTTTAGCCTTTGCTTTTATGAAATATCCACGACTATTTGGGTTTTAAGCAAGATGCTTCAAGTTCCGAGTTTGACACATGCCAATACTCTTTAATCTTGTAAAAAAAATAAATGACTGAAATCAGTTGTGGTGATTGAGAACATTAAATAAAACCCATGGGAGCAGCCAGGGACGTATTAACCCCCACGCGGGCCCCTGGGCCGATACATTTTTAGTGCCCCCCCTGACAGCAGATCAGTAGGCTAGCTGTGACAAATGTCAACCAATTTGGAAAACGGCCTCCACTATCAGTCCCATGTGTGTGTCACGAGCATGGTCAAAAGTTACTAGGTAGCAGGCAGGTAAATCAAAATAATATGCTTCTAATATTTATTTTTAGACATACTGTGTTTAATTGTATATAGGCTAAGTTAACCTATATTTATTTATATCATATCAATTATCACCATGGTCATATGATTAAGCAGGTATGCCAAGCTTAGCAGAGAGCTTGATTTTGAGCTTCTTAAAGCATAATATAATGATACATAAATATTTTATTGTCATTTTCAGCAAGGTTTCATTTACCTATGACTGTAATTAAATACAAAGACAAATATGCCATTTTCTCAACAACTATTATTTAAAATAAAGCACAATTTGTGCTTTATTTCAAGTGATACATGTTTTTTTGTGATGCACAAAAACATTTTTTACACAATTTACTCATAATATATTTGAGGCAAAAACATGTTAATTGCAATTCTGCCTGAAACAAGTAATAATTCTAGTTCTTAGTTTAAGGAAGGAGCTTGAACTAGGCTACTAATTGTTAGGTGGCTCTATTCAAGGAAATATACCTTTACCAATTCCTGGTGGTCAGAGTGGGGGTCTTGTTAACTGTCTTACGGCCTTCAAGGCCCCACTCCTCACAGGGACCTCTAACGTGGGTACTTTGAGGACCACATATTCGCACATATTTGATATTTGATTAACCTGGCATTTCATTTTAGTAAATTATCGATGGCCGGCCCAGTTCCCCACTGGCTAATCCAGCCCTGGGAGCAGCTATTGATCTAATATAAACACATGTGCTTTCACAGCCTAAATTAAACATGGGGATGTTTTTAGCCCTGAAACAAGACTGTCATAACCATGGCTAGGGATGTTTGGAACTTCTACTCTGACTTAAATGTTTCAAAAAAGCGTTTGGTGAAGTGTGGAATGAAACGACAAAGACGTTTGAAACACTTCAACGGTGGAAAACGTTCGCTATGAAGTGATCGAGACAATTAAACCTGTTAAACTCTTAATTGCTGTGCAAGCTGCTGCTGCGCACAGTTGAGTTCCACCGTGAAACTTTACGCATTGGTCATTAAACGTTAAAAATAAATAAATATATATATATATATATATATTGTACCGCCTTTTGCCCAGGTCACACAGCAGGTCCTGGCTGCATTGAAACAAAAAATGATAACTGGGTATAATTCATTATCACTAGTACTACGCCACCAATATCACAGTTTAATATAGCTCGAATGGCACGGTTCAATTAACTGCAGCCAGGCAGGCAGCCCAGGACTGAACATTGAAACTGACCAAAACATTTCACCCTCGTCTCAGAATTCACCCGAAATGTAAACAGAAATGTTTGATGGCAGTTTGTTGAAGAGAACACACAGCATTTGCCTCCGAGATAGTAGTGGAAGAAGTAAAAGTATAGACAATTGGAAATACTCCAGTAAAGTAAAAGTACCTACGAAATTGTACTTAAGTAAATGTACTTACACACAGTTACTTTACACCACTGACTTTTACTCAAGTACATTTTGATTACCGGACTTTTACTTTAACCGGACTTTTACTATGCAGTTTAATACCTGCATGGAACTTACATAACTAAGCTTAGCTTAGTTGTGTAAGTTAAACGTCAGCTAGCTACGTTAGCTAAGCTTAGCTAACGTTACGTTTGCTAAGCTAACGATGTTCACCTTAATCATGTAGTTGTTTTAATACAATACATCCTGAGAGAACATGTTAAATAAATGTCCATCATATTAATAATACAGTAACGGCATAATTTAAACTGTACCTGATATAAAACGCTGACGTCACAAGTGTTGATGTTTGAAAGTTAACGGCCAGCTGGTTGGACGGTGGGCGTGGTCACGACGCGATCACGAGACATGAACTTAACCTGTGACCTGCGCTCCGCCAATCAAAGGCGCGTTACCGTGGTTATTCTTTTATGAATCTTTCAAATGTGATGCTGCGTCACAGACACTCTATAAAAGGCCGCTCGCAGCCACAGGTTGTCAGTTGATGATGATAGTGATGATGGAAGACACACAGATTCAGATGATGCTCGCTGGAGACGTTGAGGAGTTCTTCAACCAGGAGACTTTCTTCAAGTTAGACCTGGAGGAGTTACACTACTTAACATTCGGCGGAGATGATAATGTCTTCAAGTTAAACACTGAGAGCTTCCAGGAGCCAGAAGAGGACGCCGTTGCTGTGGTGGCTGAAGAGCTCAGACATGCCCTTCACAAACACCAGGGAGGACCGTTGTCGCAAAAACAGCCGTCAAAACAGCAACTCGGTGAACTTCATCTTGGCCACCAGCCTCTGACAGACGACCAGAAGTCTGTCCGGAAGATGCGGTCCATCATGGATGAACTGTTGAAGACAGAGCGAGCCTACACCAAAGACCTGCGTGAATGCCTGGAGATCTACCTGTGGGAGATGACCAGCGGAGTGGGGGATAAACCTGCCAGCATCCTCAATAAGGCAGCCATCATCTTTGGTAACATGCAGGACATCTATGACTTCCATAGAAATGTTTTACTAAAGCAGTTGGTCGAGTGTGAGCTTCCAGCTGATGTGGGACGTTGCTTTGTGACATGGGCTGAGAAGTTGGACATGTATGTGAACTACTGCATGAACATGCCTGCTTCCAGTGAACTTGTAGGGGAGGAACACGCTGGAGCCTACTTTGACCACATCCAGCTGAAATATGGTCTGGACATTGCCAGTTCTCTCAGCTCCTTCCTCATCAAGCCATTGCAGAGAATAACCAAGTACAAACTCCTGCTTAAGGAATTATTGTCTTGCTGCAAGGAGGGAGGAGGAGAAGAGATTAAGGACGCTTTGGAGGCGATACTTAGGGTTTTAAAGAAAGCTAACGGCAGCACAGGCCAGACGACAGCCAACCGACGACAGCCTCGGACTTCTTTCAGCCTGCTGCGGTACTCTCCAGGTCTGAAACGTTCCGGAAACATGCTGTGGACATGGCTGACGATGCGCATCATGCAAAGATCCAGCCGGAGATTTGGATGAGGCTTGGGACAAGTCTAGCCCTGGTCCAGAGCGCTAGTGAGTTAGAGAGAACTCACTAACGCTCTGGACCAGGGCCAGGACAAGTTCTGAGTGGTCTTGGGCTTTGTGGACTTAAATGACTGGTGTACAGAACAGACTCTACAACAGGCCCATATACACCTTTGCACTTTTACTGGCATGTCTCATTGAACAGGTTGGTGGACCACTGTAGAGACATGCAGAATTGGCAATGGCTGTGAACAATGACACTGAATTAATTATTATTACTGTATATATTATATTTCATTGTATCATATATTGTTGTTGTTATTATTACCTGTGCTTATTAATAGTTTTATTGTATTATATAGTATTATTGTATTGTGTATTATTTATTACCTGTAGTGAATAAACTGAATACATGGTAAAAACCTGAATGTTAATTTAACTCAACCCGGAAGGCTACATTTGCACATACGTATATAGTATAATCCACTGGGTCCTGTTACATCATGATGTAATTGAAGTTACCTGAACGAGCTGCTTCTAGTCTGTGCCAGCGTTGCCAGGTTTAGCGAGAAAAACAAGCAACCATGTCTAGTAAAACAAACCCAAAAGAAGCAACTTAGGGCACTATGCCATCATGACATGGCACCTATATACATTGAAAATCCGTTCTACAAGTTCACAAAGCTTGTAGATCTGCTATTTGGAAGATATTTGAGACATTCTAACACAAATCTGCTACTGGCTCATATTCAGAATCAGATGGGTGTTGTTAGGGACAAATACATATTAATTTGGGGTCCATAAAATATTTGAGAACCACTGGTTAAAATAAACAATTGTGAAGTAAGCCCAAATAAGCAACTATACTTTAAAACAAAACAAAAAGCAGCTACTAATATTTACACACAACTTCACAGAATAAGCCCAAACTCGCTTATACAAAGCCGACATGGCAACACTGCTCACCGGAAATCTTACGCCAGCATACAGTTTATTAGTCACTAGGTGGCGCTGTCGACCAACTTCTGTCTTGTGAAGTCGGAAGCCTACTTTGAAACATGAGTTTCTTCTTTGAACACAAATACTTATTTTCCAACCAGAATATTTGATTAAAATGACATTTAACAAAAAGGTTATATTTCACCACCCAAATAAATGTTTATTCATTTACATATTTATACATTTTCAAATCCAATCTTCAGGATTTTAAGCATAGATTAATATGCTAAACATCTACAATTATTATTTTTTAGTTATAAGGAGCTGAACAAATTATAACTGTACAATAATTATTTTTGTTATACATCTTGAACCATTCCCATTATATTTCAATCTATTCAACTGAAAACCTTTAGTGCAAACATCCTGTTCATCGATTATGATAGTCAGAAATGGTCCACACAGCACTGTGAATCTGATCATGAAAAAGTATTTGTAATAATCTGTATGAAGTCCCAAGGATTTTAAGAGTTGTGACTGAGTCATAGTGTTGTGATTATCCTTCATCCGTTTTGTAATCTCTATTATAATGCTATGCTGTTAACAACATTACCACTATTCCCAGACATAAATAGCTATAGTATTGGATAATTAAAATGAAACAATAAAAACAAAAATAAAATCAGGATACTCAGACAGATCAACTTTACAGACATCGGTGGAAGTTGTAGGAAAAAAGTAAAATCATCTCTCCCATCTTTTACAGTGAATCTGCATACGCTGATATATAGTTTTTTTGGGGGAGCGTCCCAGATTTAAAGATGGAGATTTTTAAGCCAGTCTATTTCTGGTTCTTGAGCAGTTCATCAATCTGGATTTTGTACATGTTCTTGACATCTTCCAGGTCCAGCCTCAGTTCCTCTGCCTCCTCAGCCTTCTCTCCATACATCTGAAGGATGGTATTGTGCCTCTGCTCCAGATCCTGAAAAAATAATACACAACCCACAACAAAGTTGATCACACACACACACCTGGTAGGTGGAATTTGAGGGGCGTAACACAAGCATTTTAAATGTATACCTATTATTTATGAGCTCAGATACTACACTAGATGAGCATGTGTGCGTTGAGTTTTCTACTATATGTATTAAACATGTCTTTAAAACAACACAATACTGCCTCATCAAAGTTGGTATGGTGACTTTATACATTGTCAGACACTTGAATGTGTAATTATATTATCATCATTTTACCAAAATCCAGCTCAAGTGGAGTTAGGAGCTTTTTGACCATTAATGTGGAGATAATTGTTTTGTCTATCATTGATTAAAATGGCGAAGTCAGACAGGGAAAAAACACTAAGTTGGAGTTGGGTGGTTTGAACGACAGTTTGAGGATCCAATGGATCCAGGCTTAGTACTACCATCTGAGCAGGGCCCAAATTAGGTTCTGAGAACCTTATCTGAAACAGAGCCATAGCGTATAATCCAGAACCTGTGAATTACGTTAGATGGCATGACATGGTTCTTATAGCCAAAAAGCGACAACAGCTACTAGCCAACTGCTCTTACGTTGAGTAGAACCTTCAGCCCTGGGATGTCCTTAACCTTATCCTCCATCTCATCGTTCTCATTGGTGAGTCGGACAAGCTCCTCAGCCATGACCGATCGACTCCTCTCCAGACTGGAGATCTCCAGCTGAGAGAACATAGTAAACATGACAGTGATGGCATACAGTAGCACTTTAGGGTATATGCTCACAGCTTTACAGATACATGTTGCATAATCTTGAATTCAAAGATGTTATAGTGGTGCTATAATAAGAATGAAGAGCAATTCTTGTATTTTTGGGCAATAATGAATACAAATACAATAAAATGAATGAAAACTTACAACACAATAATTGAAACCAGAATTACTAAGGAATAAAATTTGGCAGCATGATATAGTAGCAACAAATAACGGTAAGAAAAAGCACACTTGATGGCATGCTTCAGGGTGATTAATACTTTTTGCGTGCCGATATCACACACTGAAAAAAAGGTGATCTACAAGTTCATAACGTGTCCCAACACATTGTGAATTTATAGATCTATTTTTGGTGCGCAACATAGTGCACAACCAAGTATAAATCGGTAGTATAAACACGGTCAAATCTTAACAATTTAAACATATCAGAAGCCAAATGGACAACAAATATAGCTAGACTAGAGTTTATTTAAGGGTTTTATTAATGATGCTGTGAAGAGTTTAGCATCCAGTCTGTGGAGTGAACTGCTACCTGCAGCTGTGCTATCTCTCCTTCTCTCCCTTTGAGCTGAGACTGCAGGTTCTCTATGATGTTGGAGCCTCCAGACAGCCTGGCAGCTTCGTATAAGTTGGTGCCACTCATGGACATGGACATGGACATAGAGGCCAGCGAGTGGTCCAGAGGGTCATCCTAAACAACACAAAATCATGCAAACAATTCAACTTCAAAAAGGATATTATGCAAATGTTGGTCTTTTGTATTACCTTCACCAACAGAGTTTGACTGGGGCATTTTTTCACCCTGTTCGGTTTGTTCCGTTTGTTAGCAAAATAACTGAAGAATGGATGGCCAGATTTTAATGGAGCTTGGAGGCTAATGTTTATCACACTGCCCTGAAGAGATGATCAACTTTTGGTCGAAAGTCAAATCATGACAATAGCAGAGTGCAACCTCCGGCAACACTATGCAGAGTGCAATTTTTATGTTTTTATGTTTGAGTAATTGGAAGCAGGTTCCAGTGTATTTGCTCCTATTGTAATATGCACATTATGTGACTGAAGACTTAAGCTGTTTACCTGAGATAGCACAGAGGTATGCAGACCGGCGTTGTCCGGCCCGCTGATGGAGCTGGAGCGCGACAGTGAGTGGGGGGTGGAGGAGGTGGGGGGCTCGCCCATAGAGAGCACCATGGCCTTCCTCTCCTGATGGACAAGCACAGCACAGTCACACACACATCAACATTAACTACAGTACAAAACAAAACCTATTTAATCTAGTCGAGATTTTCTTATCTTGTTACTTCCCATTTTACAAGTATACAAGAGTAGAATGATTGGGTTTCAGCTCCTTGACATTGTAGCAACAAGAAAAATTGCAAATAAACAGCAATAAAATAACAATAGGGAAATAGTAGCAAATAATAGTACTACAAAACAATAAGATAGCAATCGGACAATTTTAGGTGCCATGTGCATAGGTCGTACCGTTGTGTGTGCGTGTGTGTGTGTGTGTGTGTGTGTGTGTGTGTGTGTGTGTGTGTGTGTGTGTGTGTGTGTGTGCGCACATTTATTTGTAGGTGCAGACAGACAGACAGACAGACAGACAGACAGACATGAATAAGATGTGGTCTTGTGGTAAGATGTAGAAAAGGTGTAGATCAAAAGGCCAGTAGAGTACAGTAGCTAGAGGATACATTAATACATCATGTATTACCCTTTCCTTGAGGGCTTCTTGTGCTAGGTAGCATTTCTTCTTCTCTTGCTCCACCTTCATCTTCTCCATCTCCAGCTGATTGGTCAGCAGCAGCTGGTGGGTATAGCAGATAGAGGCAGACATAAAGCAGTTGTTCTACACAGGGAAGTTCACATTCTCGTTCAGTAGCGCTATTTTCGAGTGAAAAACACTGACGCGGGAGTGTTATTATTACGTTGCGTGTACAGCCCGCCCTCTCGTCCTGTGTACTGGGGGAGGGGATGGGGGGCATGAACGATATCGTGAAGGTAACAGTTTCAGGACGTGAACGTTCACTGCAATGAACTAGTTATTTTGAACGAATCGATCATGAACGACCCATCACTAGAGAGCAGAGGGAAAAGGAACACACGGTACCTTCTCTTTCTTTGCATCTTCTATTGCTCGACTGTGTTCCCCACGCAGGTTTTCCAACTCAACGTGCTCCCTAAAAGGACAATTACAGCAATTATTAGAAAACAATAACAATAATAATTAATTATACTAATTAATAAATGACAGTAGAGACTGTGGGGGAAAAACAAGTTCATAACTTTCAGGAAACATGTTTCAGATAAAAACAGAAACAATGCACATATAGTCAGGATCATAAACAAATGAATGGTTAATAGCCAGATGCTTTCTAACCAGATAACATGCAGTGACTGTTGAAAACAGAAAGGGGAAAAACAAATGAACTTGAATCTTGAAACTGAATCTGCGGTGCAATGCCGAATTATATTTATCCTCCTTTATATCACACATGGCAAATATTGTAACAGTAAGCTGTTTAGTTTGCTTTCTAGTTTCTAACCAGATAACATAGTAATAACATCGCAACAGTAATGTAGTGGATTACTACATAGTAATGTAGTGGATTGTTGATCAATCGAAACATGAGCTGAGAAAAGAATCTACGAGCTAGCCAGGAGTCGAACCTAGAATCTTCTGATCCGTAGTCAGACGCGTTATCCATTGCGCCACTAGCCCGCCGTGCTGCATTGCTGTGCTCTGACAAAGAAAAAGGCTGAGGCATGCGACCTAGTTGCCATGCACAATTTCCTCCGTTAGAGGGAGGTGATGTTCCCTCTTTCTTTCTCTGTTTCTTTCTCTCTTTGTCATTCCTTTCTCTTGTCTCCTTTTATTTATTTTTTGCTATTGTTGACATTTTGTTTAAAATGTGATATATTTTTTAATATTATATATTATATTACATCTATAAAATGTTTTTTATTAAAAGCCTGCTGTGTAAAGGAGTTGTAACACAGCATTTTACTATTAACACAAAATACAAAGCATCTGGTGCTTGTCCACAATTAAATGTTGCAGTTCCAATGTTATTGCAATGTCCACATCAAATAAAATGAACTAAACTGAATCTGTGGTGCAATGCCGAAATTATATTTATCCTCCTTTATATCACACATGGCAAATATTGTAACAGCAAGCTGTCTAGTTTGCTTTCTAGTTTCTAACCAGATAACATAGTAATAACATGGTAACAGTAATGTAATGGATTACTACATAGTAATGTAGTGGATTGTTGATGAACAGAAACATGAGCTGAGAAAAGAATCTACGAGCTAGCCAGGAGTCGAACCTAGAATCTTCTGATCCGTAGTCAGACGCGTTATCCATTGCGCCACTAGCCCGCTGTGCTGCATTAGGCCTCTCACACAGCACACAAAGCTAAGCCAACTGCCACGCTGCATGACAGCTTCCCATGTGGGGGGAGGGGCAGTTCTGTGAGGGCTTTTAGCACCCCCCCCCCTCCTCACACAACTGGCTTGCCTTGTACACATTATAGACTTGTCAGTAGAGACCTCTCTACCAGGGAAGGTCTGAGAAATTCTATTCTATTCTATAAAAAAAAGAAAGAAGCTAAGACATTTATTTTTTACCTTTCTTCTATTATACATCCAAAATTTAGTACAATGGTGTAAGAATGGTATAATACAATGGTGAACCAGAACCAAGAGTTGGAGGTGTGAATGTCGATCATTAACAACTTAAGACTCTATACTATAGTAAAACAGACCAGTTGCACTGTGCTTAGTGCGCACTTATCGGATAAAATATCCTATCTACAAGCTTGTGATTTTTGCCAATGTTAAAAACAAAAAACACAGGAGCCGAGATACAGGATTTTAAAGTAATAAGTTAACCAAGGAGTGAATGGAGCTAGAAATATTTGGATGGCTATATCTATGGTTCTGTGTGGATAAATAGAAAAAATATATATTTTTTTCATTCACGGTTATACTCGTGACTGGCAGATAACGGGGTATTTTTCCAATCACGGTTATACTCGTGATTGGCAGGTAATGTGTTAAAGACTCTGGGACTGAGCTAAATAACCATTGTGAGGTCATTATCACTTTCTGACAACCCTGGGTGAAACACGTAAATCAAGTGAGGTACAAAGAAATTCAGGCATTGACACAATATAAACAGAGTATACAATGGCCAAAGGCAAGTTCTTAAGTATCAATCTAATGTAACCTAAGATGAGCCCTACAGGCGTGAATCCTGTTAAAATGCAGTACTAAAGGCGGCTCTGTATAATTTTATCTTTTAAATGAGAAGCATCAGTGTCGTTACAGAGAGGTGAGAAGTTACCCTGCTATTCATATCAATGGAAGCCCCACCACCAGCTGTCACATGAGCCACGCATTTCACAAAGAGTATGTTTAGATGCAGCAAGACTCAACGGCTGCTCCCTGGTGGTCTAGTGGTTAGGATTCGGCGCTCTCACCGCCGCGGCCCGGGTTCGATTCCCGGTCAGGGAACGATTATTTTTAAAAGCCCTACTACGACCACCTTCTCAAGCCCATTCTCAAAAATCACAATGAAAGATTACCTGTTAGTGGAATAGCCATCAACATAGTGTGTGTGTATGTAGTGGTCTCTTTTGTGTCCACAGAAATGTCCTTACGGCACAAATAAAATCTATTTATTTTTTCCACGAGTGCTGGTATTCTCTTTGATTGTAAAGGAACTTTTCTAGACCATGCACCAATTAAGAACATATTTAATTAAGTTAGAAGAAAGGGCTTGTGCTTAGCATTCTCCTGCAAATGTGTCTCTTGCACAAAGTGGTCTATTGAAAAGCCCCTTGAGAAAATTGTACCTGCAGCTACTTTCACTTTAAATCCACCTCATGGCGGCATACTATGTACACACCTGCATATGATGCTAATGTTCTAAACATCATGTACAAACATGCCATTACATACACTATATGTATATGTATTGTGTATATACATATATATATATATATGTATTGTGTATATACATATATATATATATATATATATATATATATATATATATATATCTTACTTGTTTATTTAATCTGTTTCTATTTAACCTGTTTCTATCCCACATTTCTTTCTATTTTCACTCACAAAATAATTTTGCCCACTTCTTTACACCTGTGATGTAGTCTCGCGTAGCCAGACCCCACAGAAAATGAAAAACAGCGACCTCTGCTTTTCTGATATTCTGTGGAGTCTGGCAGGAGTATAATGTTAGACTAGAGCGCAGGGAAACACCGGTTTCATGTCTGCCTATAGCGCATCACTTCCGGTTGGTGCGACCATGTTTTCATTCCCACTAACAATATTTCTACACGGAACACTAACACCACTTCTCCCAGAGAACATGGATGGTTTTGGTTATAAGCCCACTTGTTTCTATGATGAAAGAGTAATTTAAATGTGAATATCTTTCCGTGGTTTTGTCCGCTCCGAGGACGCTATTGTTAAATTAGTTTCGGCTAGTTTCGAGGGGGGGAGGGTGGATCATGGTGGATGGACACGTTAATCCCGCCCACTACATTTGATTGGGTAAAGCGCGGCCCACTTCCTGATCTGAAGGCACGCCCACTTTTAGCCAATGCGCACTGGTTAGGACGAACCGCTCCGACAGATTCCACCGCAGGTCGGAATCTGTTCTTGAGAGATTACCTGTGATGTGACAATAAAGCTGATTCTGACTGCATGTTACCTGCTGCCCTCATCCTCCAGTTTCTCCCTCTTCTGCTTCTCTGCGTCCAGCTGTCCCAGGACACGGCCCTTCTCCTGACGCAGCAGGGAATTCTGGGACTCCAGAGAGGCCAGCTGAGCCTTGACGCCGAGCAGCTCGTCGGTCGCGGAGCGTTCCTTCTCCACGGCCACGGCCAGCTGAGCCTGGGCGTCCGCTGAGGAGGGGTAATGCACAGAGGGAACCATATTTTAGACTATTGTTCAGACTAGGGCAGTGGTTCTCAAACATTTTCATGTCAAGGACCCCCAAATGTATGTATTTAGCCGCAGACCCCCCCATCTGAAAATATTGTGTGCCAGGAACGCCCCCGGGCAAGATTTGTGTTGTTAAAATATAAAAAAGTATCCCACATTTATTTTTTATTTTTTTTTAAATAGCAGATCTACAAGCTCACAACTCATCATTTTTTTTTTTTCAAATAGCTAATGTATCATAGGGTTAAAGTGGTTAAACAGATTTTGATGCTATATCAAATTTACCTGGGGACCCCCTGGAACCCCCCTCAAGGACCCCTGGGGGTCCCCAGACCACACTATAAGAATCAATGGATTAGTGTAAGATAGCAATTTATAAATACTGGCCTAAATACAGTGTGGTGTCTGTGGACACCTAGGGGTCTTTGAGGGTGTTGTATCAAAATCAGTTAAACCACATTAACCCTAATATATATCAATTCCAAAATAGACTACTATCTACAACACACATCGATTCCCAATGCAATGTGTTGTGAGCTTGCATATCAGCATTTCTTTATTAAATCATGAACAATTCTGAAAAACGTATTACTTAAAAAACATATACCGTATATATATGGGGTGATCTGTTATATATCTGTTATTTTCACATGGGGAACCGTGGCCAAAAACATAGCAACTTGGGGTCCTTGACATGAATATCTGAGAAACACTGGCCTAAAAGACCTCCTCCACTGAGACTCTTGTTCTCACCTAGCCTATCAGAGATGCTCTTCTCCAGCTTCTCCCAGGATGCCGTCTGGCCCCCCAATGAGGCCTGCAGGTTCTCAATCTGCCGGAGAAGAGGCCGCGTTGCAGAGGTAACACCTTGACTCAACTCCTGGTTCCTGGTTTCTGCCTCCTGCAGTCGCTGTGCAGGGCAAGACAAAAAAAACATTTAGATTTTGGTTATAAATATCTCTTTAAAAATAGAATGGGAGAACTCGTCAGTTGAATAGTTCACAGTTAACCACTAAATCACGCTGAGGAAGGCTGTGTGCCAAAAAGGTCTGTGTTTAATCTGCTGCTGGGGATTTTCAATAAATAAGAGATCATAAGGGGCCAAGTGAGTGCTGGTGATCTTTCTTTAAGTCATGCGCGGAGTATAAATGAGGCATTGCTGAAGTGTCCTGGCTTTTTTGATTGATTGAATACTTTACTAGTCAGAAATGTAAACAACACGTGGTACAGTCAGACATTAAAGGGTAAGACCACTTTGGTAGAGGTTTGGGTTGTGTAGTTACCTTGCCATGATGTAACTCCAAAGGTGGGCAAGAAATCAAAAATAATTACTCCATTGATTAGAAATTGATAATTCAAAATATGCTCCTCATTGACTTACATTGTACGGTAAAACAGCTCTCAAAGTCACTCTTTTATCACATAAATGAACCCAAACATAGCTGATTCAGACAATATAGAGCATCACCAAACCCAGTACTGTTTGTTTTTTTAATAAAAATGTCAACTTCCTGTTGATTTTACTATTTGAAGATCTGGATCCGGAGATCCAGTCCAGGTTTTCTACTTATTAAAAATGGCAAAATCAACAGGAAGTTGACATTTTTATTTAAAAAAAAAACAGTACTGGGTTTGGTGATGTTCTATATTGTCTGAATCAACTTTGTTTGCATTCGTTTATGTGCTAAAAGAGTGACTTTGAGAGCTGTTTTACCATACAATGTAAGTCAATGAGGAGCATATTTTGAATTATCAATTTCTAATCAATGGAGCAATTATTTTTGATTTCTTGCCCACCTTTGGAGTTACATCATGGCAAGGTAACTACACAACCCAAACCTCTACCAAAGTGGTCTTGCCCTTTAAGGCTAAAAGGATAACACAAAAAAAAGGTCCTGGCTCCCCTTGTTTCCATTGTGGTCCTATGCATTCAATTCATCAACACAGCATAAAAGATTTACATAAACACTATATGTACAAAGGAGGAAAAAATGACACCCCTTGTGGTTTTCTGATAGATGTTTTTTCAGGTCAGTTTTGAAAGAAACCAGTGATTCACATCCTTTAATGGATGGTGTCAGCTGTCAGGACATTCCACATTTTGGTGGTAGAGTAGCAGAATGAGAATTTTCACATGTTTGTTCTAAATTCGGGTGGTACCAGATAAGTGTTGTGGCTCTCTGCCTTACCTGTTGCAGCTCACTGATCTCGTCTCTCAGGTAATCCTCTTTCCTGCCCTGCTGCTGCTCCGCCCGCTGTAGGGCCATCCTCAGGTCAGCCACCTAGTCAGGGGAGGTGGAGAGCGTTTTAGGGGGAACCATAATTGTATATCACAGTAAAAAAAAGAAAATCACTCACAATAATCCTATCGCAGACCGTTTTTTTTGTCTACACCAAATCTCTTCACCAAAAATGTTCCCCCCCAGAATATGAACGATGGGGCGCAGGTGATTAGATTTTTGATTTGACTTGATTTTGGTAAAAGAAATACAAGTTCCAACACAATATAACTATAAACCAGGATGTTAAAGTTAATGAAACACTTATTTCCAAAGTGGTCCTGAAAAAGGAAGAAAGACTAACAAAAGTGGATTTTTTTAAGTTTTAAGCATATTATTGCAATAATTATCATTAATCACAATTATTTTGGCCACAATAATCATGACATGAAATTTTGTCTAATAATAAAATGTTATAATTTAATAAATTGTCCCATCCCTAAAGCACTAAGGACTGATGCTGCAGCTACTATTGGGTGTTCATTTTCCTAACCATGTAAATGGGAAGTATGTGGTATGTGGCAAAAATTACTCTACACAGTATGTGTGGTATTATCGTACCTAAAATGTTGTGTTTACAACTCAAATATTTTATCAAATCAGTCCAGACGATTCACAAGCCCTTTACAATACATTAAACTTTTTATTTTTGTATGTCTCTTTATCTTTTTATTTATCTATACATCTTTAATTAAATACCATTTATGCCTTATAGAGAGCAATTTGCCTTGGTGCAGGAAATGTGTAATAATCAACTTGCCTTACCTACAAGGAATTTAATTTGGCAGGTTGCTCTCCATATCAACATACACAAAGTAATACAAGGATCACAAATGATATGAAAGAAATATAAAATCAGGCCTGTGCCCTGGTAGGCAGGCGTGGTGGAGTAATTACAGCATCACAACACAATATTGCGCTAAATGCATAATATTTGCTACCATGAATTCAGGGACTATAATACAGAACACTGCATGCAGAGAATGAGCCACTGTTACCTGGTTAGCCAGAGCCTCCTGCTGCATACGGGCCTCCTCTTGGGCTTTCTCCAGGGCCACGCTCAGCTGCTCCTTGACATGGGTCTCCCTGCTGAGAGTTGCCTCCTGGGCCTCACTGGCCCTGCTGGCGTTGGCCTTGTGGAGCTCTGCCAGCTCCCTGGGGACATAGGATGTGCAACGTTGCTGTCATGCAGAAACCTCTTATCTCCATATTCTAACTTTTTGTGTTTTTTTCCCCCGTAAATTAACGCCCTACTTGATCATACTACCGCGTCACACAAAAGCATCAAAAGTAGCAGATCCGCAAAATCACAGCGCGAAGTGGTGAATTTTGAGCTTGTAGATCTGCTAATTTTGCCGTTTTTGAATTTGAATCCTGAAAAGTAAATTCTCGTAAGTTTTGGACGAGAACCACCACGGCTGTGTCTTGTTGCTGCCGTCTGCTACATACATACATACATACATACAACTCTTGAATTGTAACCACACGCCACAGTATTCAATGGATCTTTCATTTCTATAGTGTTACTGTTGGATGTGGTGAGCTTCCTATTACACTTAAAATATTAAATAAATAAATAACTCTTCTTTCAGCAAATAGCCTACTGCAGACCCGTTGAAAGAGAGTTACCACATGCTCTGATTTTGCCGCAACCATGTGATTCATGTGTCGTGTGTGCTTCATCAACACCATTATGAGGATGACGATTCAATGTTTGAATCCAACTATTGGTTGCCAATAGTTTCGGCAGTTGGCAAGTGTTGCTCTTCTCTTGTCATCTCTTAGCACACCTAAACACATTTCAAATCAACTGTAAGTCTATGGGAGTGTTGTAACTCTCTCTCACAATAGCTCTTGCCTACAGTAGATTAAGGGCCCTATCTTGCTCGCCGCCTTACCCCTTATGCCTAAACTTCTTTGGCACTTTGGCTAAAAAGTTTAGGCACAATGTGTGTGTGTGTTAAAACCATACACAGAGCTACTGAAAACCCATGTAACTCACCTAACATGCTGAGTGCTGACTACCTTAGCGGCTATACTGTACTTCTTTGTTTACCCGGGAACCCATTAGAGTTAACAGAAGTCTTTCATTGTTCTGGTAACTTGACACTAATTGCAGGTCCTCGCATGCACATGTTTTTTATGTTAGGATGTATTGTGCGCATAATGCAAAGGGATACTTTGAACAGGTGCCACTTTCGGAGCACATATAATCAGATCTTCAATCTGACAGAGTTCATTGGGATTGATGATAATCCCTGCATGTACAGTAAGAGTAGCCGGTGTCGCCTGCAGGCCATCTGAACTCATTCTGGTACCCGAGTCTGCCTCTTTGTTCTCTTAGGAGTCTATTCTCTCTAACTCTTCCATAAGGCCTCACAGTTTAACTCTTCAGAGGTCTACTGTTGAGTATTTAGTAGTGGTGTCACGATTGATTAAAAGAAAATTGATCTGATACAATTTCAGAAAATAAATAATGTAAAGAACTCTCAATATGTGCCATTTACAACTTCACAAAAATGTGAACGGTCATCTTTGTTCCATGAAGATGGAAAGTTACGTTTTTGACTGCTGGGTAACTGTTAAGCAATTTCAAGATGTCAGTTTGGGTTCGGTCAATCTGGGTACCCATTCTGTAAAAAAACAAAAATTTAAATTAGGTATTAGTTGAGTATTTATGAGTTTATGTACTTGTAAGAGCTGTCCAGAGCAGACTGGAGGCTCCTGTTGTTCTCCTGCAGCTCCTCAACGTCAGTCTGCAGCCTGCTGAGCTCCTTCTCTTGACGCTCCACTACACCGTTCAGCTTCTTGATGTTCTCCCTGTGTTGCTTTTCCACCTCCTCCTTCCCGTCCAGCACCTATACACACATACAGTATCTGTACATGGCCTAGGTCAACTATATAATGCAAATCAAAAGGCAATGCTCTATGAGTTGAAAAAGTAGCATGTCCAACCTTTCCATTTTAGTGTCATCTTGGCCTAACTCAGTCATGCCAAACTTGGCTTCCCAAATCCTTGAACCTTATACCATATTTCTCCTCTGTGGGTCTTGTTGAAATGTCATATCCATGTTACCTTGACGCCGAACACATACTGTATATATGTTGACTACAGTTTTAGTAATATGTCAAGCTGTCACATTTTCATCCAGAAACCATGCCTGCGTGTGTTTTGAGCTCAAAGGAACGCATGCAAGGTCACTGATTATCTTTTGAGGAACGCAACAACACCTCCGTCAGCGACGACTGGACGACCGGTCAAGAGATAAAGACCCAAGGTCAATGTGTTGTCCAAGACATTTGGACGCCGTTTGTCTGAGATAAACTGTGGCACATTATCACCGTGCCATCTTCCCTCTCAATCTATGAGCTGGCTCCACATGGGCAGCTGTCATCATCAGAAATTATGTGGGATAACAACTTCCATTGTGTATAACTATTGTGATCATTGAGTGTTTAGTCACAGAGAGCGCTTAGCCTAGAACCATCGGCACTGCAAACCCATCTGCTCTCTTGAGAACAGTAATCTATTAGTATACAGAATCATGGCTGTGTGTGTGTGTCTTATTGCTTCTGTGAAATTAATCAGAACTTCTTGGGTAATAAGATTCTTATTTTTATAATTATGTAGGCTTCAAATTCCTACACTATCAATACCCATGTTGTGCTCACTGGCCTAACTGATAGTAAGTGATGAAGAACTAAGTAAATTTTTATACGGAATCTGCAAATTAATTGAAAGAAAACCACAACTCTCACAACCAACATTTTCAAACATTGACAAAAATGTTCAAAAATAGCAGATGTTCAAGTACTTTTCCCCATTCGCCATACGACGCCCAAGTATATAGGGCTGAAGTGGGTCAACCATCACTGACCTGCTGCAGATGTTTGAGCTCCTCCTCCTGTTCCTTGAGCTTCTTGCTCTGTTTGATGATCCTGGTGTCGCAGTCCTTCTCCTTCACACGCAGCTTCTTGATGATGTTGGAGTGCTGCAGCTGCTGCTTGGACAGCTTCTCACCTGCAACATGTTTAAACATATGTACATGTACTCAGACACTGATTGGCCCCATGATTGTACTTGCCTCGTCCGCGCTGCACGAGAGACAGTGGACGGCGGGCGCGACATGGTTGTGAGCAATTCTTGATGAATTTAATACATAGGACCACAATGGAAACAAGCCCTTAGGGCTTTTTGTATTATCCTTTTAGCATCATTGTATAATCATACCATTGTACTATTTGCAAACTGTTAATAAAGTATTCAATCAATCAATACTACACTGCTCTAACAGTGTGTACTTTATGGCCACGCATAAAGTACGCACGGTCTGGGATGCGTGCATAAGCCCCCGCGCAGCGGACATGACCTGGTGATGACATTTGCATCATATGACGGGGCTCCGTGGGAGGTGGCAAGTATAATTTGGCCTTAAAGCTGACAGCTACTGCGGACACACACATATTTCAACTGTGAAAATGTCCGTTTCTCTGATGATTCCATTATATACAGAGACAACACTAAATGGACCAGTCTCAAATGTATTCACTTGTTGTATAATGCATACACATTTAGCCCATTTAGACCGATTCTAAATCCTGACCCAAGTTTTCTGAAAAAAATAATTTGTATTCAAATTTTTCAAAAAGGATTATGTTGCTATATATATATAGCAAGCAACAGATAATGTGACACAGAGGTGTTCCTGGCTTGAAATGTATAACACCGTATAGGTGTTCTAGGTCGACATTGTTTTTAATACTCTCGATTTCCAATTAAAAAGTGATTATTATTATTATTTATTCATTTTTTGTCTTGTCGTTTGTCTTGTTATGACCTTGGTGGGAGGGTGGGGGGTTGGGGAAATAAGATGTCGTACATAATACAATGTGCTTGTATTTTATATGCAACATATGGAAACATAAAAATAGTGTTTTAAAAAAATAAACTCAAAGAGGTTCCCCAAATCCACGCAGTATAGCCGATATTACGCAGACAAGCATGCACTGTTCAACCGAGGAAGTATGTTTTTTCCCCTTCTAATTGATGACACGATGTGACAAAATACAAGTTCAGAATTTGACAGTTGCTGCAGAACACACAGCTGTAATGACTAATGCAAAACTGCACATCTAAGGGCATTCGCAAACATCGACATCATAAACATTTTAACAATTGAGGCTATCACAGCATCAGACCAGATATCACGTGGCTCATTGATTACCCTCATTTTCAGAGTGATTAACAAGGCCTATAACTCTGCTGTTGATATCTATAGATAATACTTACTCTTCACTGAATGTTGACCTGAGGATGTTAAAACAAAGTGTCATTCCCACTACCTCTAGGTGAGTCTTTCAAGTCTAAGTACCAAATCAAAGTCCAAGTTTGAGTCTGTGAGAAGTTTACACACAGCTAGAAAACGGTATCTTTGAGGCTGTGTCTTGGTTATACTCACTGTGACATGAGGATGGATGGAGGAGTAAACAAGGAATTGCAAGCATACAGTATAATGAGCCTCACCTTCCTCCAGCAGGCCTCTGATCTGCTCCTCTTTCTCTCTGATGATCTCCATCGTCTCATTGGAGTTCAGTCGGGTGGAGAGCTCTTCTCGCATGCCCTTAATTTCCTGTGGAGGAGAAAGAGCAAGATGGCATGGTCACAGACACCCTGCTTGTCTCATGTTGTGGTTGTCACGCAACATTAAAACAAACCACCAACCTGACATACCTGAGTTTCTCATATGAAAAGGAACTAGCTAATTACTCAGATCTCATCACAATCAGAGTAGACCGTTAGAGCATCAAGCTGTTGGGGAATCACCTTAAAGTAATGATCTTTTAGTTATCCTGATGAAGGTATTGTTGTTTAACCTGCAAGTGTATTTTCTATTCTTGCCATGCATGAGCCATACTATTACAGGCTTTTAATTTTTTCCACAAGAGTGCCTTGGTCTCTTCCCTTCTTGTGCCATTTAATTTTGTCACCGATTTGCACCAAAGAGCACCTTGCCAAACAGATGCGCTCCTTTCTCGCTTTCTTCTACACCTTATCTAAGAACGATGACAGTCAAGCAGCGGACAAGGACATTAGTGTGTGTTTACTGTGTTACCTTCTTAGCAATGTCCCTCTCCTTGCAGGCCAGCTGAGCCTTCCTCTCTGCTTCAGCGATGCGCTGTGTGAACTCCTCTTTCAGGGACTGGACGGTAGAGCTCTCCTCCTTCAGGCTGAGCACTTCACTAGAGATCAAATTACACAAGCCCCATTCAGATATATGTACAGGATTTGCAGGCAATGTGTCGGCATATTTAATTTTGGTGTCACGTGTGAACGTGCAACGAATTTTGAGTGGTGGCAATCTTGTTTCGGCATTTATGCCAGCCTGCAGATGGATGGATCATGGATGCTTTTAGTATATTGATAATTCTCATCACCAAATGCCTAGACTGCGTGCTTACTGTCATATACGCGAGCACAAGTACTGTAATCAACTATTCCACCGAGAATGAAAACGGTTCATACTGTACAGGAAAATAGGGCATGTGAGAACGCTTCTCCTATTGCCTATGCCGACAACTTATGTTAATTGGTTTCCCAAAAATAACGGTATCCATATCTGAACATAGCTACAGACAGACTCATAAGTCCAACAGCTCACTGGCAATATTCAAACTGATGGCTCTAGAACACAGAATGGACTGATACGGTTTGGCCGTATCGCATTATCACATACACAATCACACACAAACACACATGTTACATAAGAAGACCACAATGGAAATAAACCTTCAGGCTTTTCTTGTGTCTTATGCTTCTAGTCTGACTTATGTATGCATCTGTATGTTGTTGCAAAATCCTGTTTTATGTCACGTGAACATGGCAAAGTGTGGCCTAAAACAAATATTTGGATCCGGCAGTAGACTCAAACACAAAGTATGGGGTGTGTGTGTGTGTGTGTGTGTGTGTGTGTGTTCCAACTCACTCTTTGAGGTTGTCACATTCTTCGTCCAGCGTAGCTTTATCTTTGCTGACTGCAAGCAGCTGTGACTCCCTCTTCTCAAGACGACTTGACAGCTCATCAATCACCTACACAAAGAGTCCAATATTTTTGTCAATATATTAAATTCACTGAAATATTACAATTCAAGTGTTTTGATTGATACTACCAGCTACACGGGGAAACAACACCCGTTGTTACCTTTTGTAGCACCAGAATCTGGCACGTGGACACACTTTTCATCTCTTCTGTGATTGGCTGTGTGGGGTCCCCATCAGCATCGGGGGTAGCACCTGGCAGTGTGAAGTTGACCTCTGCTTCTTGCTCCATCAGGTCTTCGAGCTGCTCACTGTTAACAGGCGTGGCGCTGCGCCCACTCTCCTCCATCTCATCCACTGATTGGTCCCTCATTGTTTCATTGAGCGCCTCGTCCTCCTCTTCCTCTTCTTCCTCCTTCTCCCCCACCACTCCCTCCACCTCCTCCTCTTCTTCTTCCTCCTTCTCCCCCTCCACTCCGTCCTCCTCCTCCTCCTCATTCTGAACCTCAGCTGATGGAGACACGTCCGTGGGGGTGGAGCTAGCGGTGACCGACGCGAGCGTCCGACTCCCGGGGATCTCGTCGTCCGAGTTGACCTCGCTGACACTCCGGCTGTCTAGCGACTGCACGCTGAACGAGTCAATGCGCTCGAAAGCGTCCGAGGAGGAGCCGCAACTCTCCGTGAGCTTGGGGTAGTCCTCCTGGCGGGGGAAATCGCCGCAGGTGGAGGCAGAGAGAAGCTGAAAGGAGCCCTGCATTAGGTGGAGGCTGCCCTTGCCGTCCGCCGACTCCTGCCTGGAGCTGGCCGAGCTCTCGCTCAGCACGCTTTCGTGGTCCAGCACCTCGATGTCACTGGTGGTGGAGGTGCCCGAGGAGAAGGCGCTGACCGGAGGAGAGGGAGTGTCACTCTGACGGTCCTCCGTCTTTGGCTCTTTAGGGTCCAGGAGGACCTCCTTAGGGAGCGACGGGGCAGAGGGGTCGGATGGGGCGGAGCTCTCGGGTTCAGCGGTGATAGTAGGAGGTGCAGAGGGTGTCTCGGTAACATCCAGTGGAACCTGTTGTTCTGTGGAAGTCGGCGACTGTTCCGTGAGCGAGTCCACATAAACAGCGTCCTCAGTAATGTCCGTTTCTACCCAGCTCATACTGGTGGTTTCGCCATCAACCTCACAAGGACAATCACTTGGAAATGAATCCGGAGACACGGGCTGGAGGAGGATGTTGTCTGGATGTGGCGAGGATGGTGTGGACTGAGTCTCATCCACCTGGCTCTCTCCGGCCTCCTGGTCCTCTCCACTCAGATCCGCGGGTCCCGGAGTGTGAGGTTCTGCATTGCCGTCTTCGATCACAGTCTCCCTGCTCCTCTTCTTCTTCTTCTTCTTCTCCTCTTGCAGCCGTCTGCTGGATTTAGCGGGGGGCACTGACACGACCTGGAGGTTGACACCCTCGCCACCAGGGGGTAAGAAGGCACTGAAAAAGCTCTCCGTCTCTTCATCCAGAACAGTGCGGGTGACAGGAGTGGTAATGGCCTCAGACGAAGGAGGAGGAACGTCAGTGGGCTCCTCTAATGGAGAGTCCCACTCTGTCGTCCCCCACCCTCCGCTTAGCGGAGTCTTCACCGGCAAATCTGATTGAGAGGGGTGAACAAAATGATATAAAATTATCTATCATCTCAGATGATAACAACCTGACAGTCACATAGACCCATGTTGGCTGTTACACAAACACCTAAAGTGTTTGTGTAACAGCTAAGATGGGTCTATAGCCAACATTACACGTAGTAAAAAAGGCCACATACCATTGTAGGGCATGACAACAGTATCATTCCACTGGTCCTCCTCTTGGATGTCCAGGACTCTGTCGATGGACTTCTGAGCGCTGTTCAAGGCTTGCTTAGCAAAAGTGGACAGGTGGGATGCGTTGAACCAACTCATCTTTGGACAGTTAGTTCTCTAGCTAACAACACGTCCACTGTGTGTTAATGAGAGTAAGTTAACCATTCTACCAGGCTTCGGTTAGTATGCAAGCTGTTATGGCTAACTAGTAGTTCGCACAGATGCAGACGACACTAACTAGTAGTTAGCACAGCTGCAGACAACACTAACAGACAACAGACAACACTAGTAGCTAAATGTCTGTTTGGCAGGTTAAAACCCCCAACTAACTGCAAGTCATTCGAGTAGAACGACAGCTTAGCGTTCCCAGCTCTCTGTCGAAGATCGCCGCTTCGATCAAAGCGTGGATATTCCCAAAGTTCGGAGTTTCTCTCGGCTTTTTCGCCTGTCCATCGTCGTTTGTTATGGTCGTCTCAACTTGTTAGCCCAGCTGCTAATGTGTTAGCCCCCTTGCTACTTCCGTTCCACGTATAGCATCATGACGTCATGATGTGGGCTGACTGGTCCTGGTGTCAAGTCCTCCCATGATGATGACCTACATCAGTGGTTCTCAACCACATGATTCTAGGGGGTTCCCACTCCCCAGATGACAGTAATGTGACAATTTAAGGATTTTTAAGACCTTTTAAATACCTTAAAAAAAGAAAGAAAGTAAAGAAAAAAAGACCATAACTGCATCAAATGTAATCAACAAACTATACTATAAAAACTGGTCAAACATTGGCCAAATTGTCAAATAATACAAGAGGCAACAAAATAGCCGATCTACAAGCTCGTACGCCTCACTGTGGGCTTGCAGATCTGCTGTTTTCACAATATTTATCTGTGGAACTGAGTCAAACTAAATGCAATGTATACAATTCCAAGTGCTTGTCAGGGTGGGGGATCCCGCACTAGTACAGAACTACGTACACAGTAAAATAATGTACAGAAAGGCTGTTGTATGACTGCATGCATGACTTATATCCCTCAAATACAACATAAACTGGAATCAGAATAAATGCATGCCAGGAATGCCCTTCACTTTACAGGCCCTGTGAATCCTGCAAAACAGTAAGAATGAGTAAACCCCCTCAAATATTCAGAATTTCCATTTGAAAATATTTACACCCATCTAGAAAACACTGTCTTGTCATTATAATTCAAACACTACAATACACAACAGAAGCAGACCATATAAGAAAAACATTTTTTTTTTATTCCAGTTAACATTAACAAAGTCCAGTGTAGTGGTACGTTGTATGCAGCAACTAAAAGACACTGTCAGAATAAATAACAGATGAATCTGGAAGAGAACTAATTATTTCTCAAGTTAACTCTCCTGTTTTGCACAGAGCTAACACAACAAAAAGAGCCGAAACCCAACAGGGTGTGACCAGTTTGGCTTTCAAGTGCAAAATAGGGACTTCAGTCATTGAGTGAGCAATGAAATAGGGCTGTACTCGTAAAATCTGTGTCTGAATACACTGTAAACCATTGTGGGTTTCCAAATATTATGCACCATATTCATGACTGGCCTAGTAACAACAATGACATCAGATATTTGTAGGAGGAGTAGGCCAGCTTCTATGAGGTAAAGCAAAGTTTGAAGATCATGGTCTGTGGTGTGGTGACATCAGCTACAGCCAGCTCCTGTCCATCTGTCAGCCCCAACTCTGCAAAAAAGACAACAAAAAAACAAGTCTCAAGGCTGAAAAAGGACCAGACCATTGACATGAGGCAGTAGTTCTCAAACATTTTGGAGCTCTGACAATACCTGATCTACAAGCTCGTACATTGGACATATTCGGTACACGACACCAGCGCGCAAAGAAGCATAAATTTGATGGACTGGAATATTAGTTAAACATATTTTTGATACATTTAACAAAAGGTACAATATATGAATTTCTTTAAATATTTTACAATATTTTCCCCATGGACCACTTGTAATTACCGGTATGCCATAAACCACTAGTGGCCAATGAACCGTTGATTGATTGATTGAATACTTTATTAGCAGGATTGTTAACAGTACCAGTCAAAGTTTATGCTCAAAGGATAACACAAAAAGCCCCAGGAGGTTTGTTTCCATTGTGGTCCACAAAATACGTACAATACTGGTAAAAATCTCAGTAGCATTAACAGGTATATTTACAGAGAAAGGAGCAGGGGGTGCTACTAATAACAGTGATGTAATAGTAAAACAGTTAATAGGGCTATCTTTGCCTCACCCGTCAGTGTTCTCGACAGATTTGGCCGCGTCCTCTGCTCGATTGAAACCACACTCTGTCAACAAAAGGCACACATTAAGAGTCAACACACTAGCTTCATGTCCAGAGAACTAAGAACAGAGAACACAAAATCTGATGAACCCAACAAGTCATTTACCTGTAAATATAATGTTTTGTTCTTTCCTTCCACTGTCGCGGTTATAGCAGGTGATTTCATTTGTCTGTGAATGTACAATGTATTTAGTTATTGTTGAAGAATGAACCAGAACAGTTTGTTGATAACAGTACAAATACAATGAATTAAACATTCATTCTCAAAATTTAAGTTAATCATTATCTACACTACTAAAGTTTGGCTGCACGATTATGGCTACAATTGTAATCCCAATTATTTTGCTTAATATTTTACCCAAAATTATTAATCACAATTGTTGGTATTACATTTAGGAAAAATATGTTTGTTTTATCATTTATATTACTTATATTTACTTTATGTCTTTGTTGGTCATTGTGCTAATCAGTATGAAAAGGTATGTGGCCTCTGTGATTTTCTTGTGCTTCTGTGATGGATGGGGAGATGGGGTGTACAATGTTATGGTTATTAACCCTTGTGTACTGGTGAGGAGACGAGGGCATGGTTGAATTAATTGCCAAGATTCACATTTACATAAAACCAACATTTTCAACAATTTTCGATTAACTGTGCAGCACTGATCTTCAGTGTGAGATAGATTAGTAAACCTCAAACCCCAGCTGAATATGGCTAAAGAGTCCAGCTGGGTAGTTACAGCATACAGTATGAATGGTAATAAAACGTACAGGGAGATGTTCTCCGTCATGTAATCAAGCACCTCCTGCAGCTTGGAGGACGAAGAGAAGTGCAAGTCCAGAGGTACCTGGCTGCAGGCTGAGCAGTTTTCCTGGGATCAAAAAAGAACATTGTGTATCTAGTGCAAAACAGCTGACTTGATGTTATGTTACCATATGTTTACTTATTTATTAAATGGGTTAGGGTTAGGGTTATTTTTGATGAACCAGATGCATTGTTTAAAGTGTATAGAGCACGAGTGCTAACTTCCAACACCTATCCACAGGCTTTTCTAAATAGAATAACACTAGTCTAAAACCCAATAAAGTACAAAAAAAGAATGTATATACGCTGGTATATATAATAGTAATAATTAACATAATCAAAATCAAACCGAATACATTAAACAAAAGTACACATTATGCAGATCATAGTAGCATTATGTGTCCATGGAGACAAACCTTTCGCGCAGCCTCAAACGTGTAGGTGTACAGGCCGTCAACGTCATTGAAGACCATGAAGTTGTCGAGAGGAATGTAAGCACTGCAGATGTAAAAGGTAATGTTGTGAGTGACAGCACAGTGCATGAACAGTTTACACCCTGACATCCCTATTTTGTGGCAAATCTTCCCAAACGTTATTTTTTCTCCAGTTTCTTTCGAATATAGCAAAATTAGCCGCTCTACAAGCTCACAACGGGCTGCATCACAACCCATTGTGAACATGTAGATCGGCTATTTTCGCTAGTTGTCGAACAACAAAGTATATCGTCTCTGTCGGGTGGAAGCCAACAGAGACGAAACTGTTATCGTTTCAAGCTTGCAGATCTGCTGCTTTTAATACTTTAGTGTGACACTGTAGTATGATCAACTAGGGCATTCATTTACGAAAAAACACAAAAAGTTAGAATATGGAGATAAGAGGTTTCTGCCCGACAACAACGATATAGGGCAAAATGGTTAATGTGCACTTGGTGCATTATGGTCTGTGTCCACCAAGGCTTTCTTTTCTTCCTGAGCACATTGTATGTCTTGAATAGTTTTCACAGGGAGCGCCACATACTGTAGTTACCTATGCTACAAACGGCAGCAGCATTACGAGGTGCTCTGAGTGTCTATTCGGGACAGAGCCGTGCATGTTTGGCATTTTTATCTGGTCGCAGAGAGGTAGAAAATGTACCGCTTTTGGACACTGCGCTTATCACTGTCATTAATGCAAAATCTCTCCGCCCTCAAGCGCTCCCAGATGAGCGTTTTAGAAGAGCACTTTGCATTTTCATCTGGGAAAAAAAGAATTTTGGTGGACACACAGCTTTCGGATGACTTGTGAACAGCAGAGCTTGAAACACACCTTGATGCTATTTTGAATACCTCTGTTGCACAAGCAGCTGGAACAAAAAGAAAAAGAAAAATGACCAGGATTAGGTTGACATAATATTCTGTTTACAGAAAGTAAGTAGTCTCAATGCTGTGTGGATAATGGTAAATGTTTACATGGCAGGTTATAAAAGACAGGTGGCTTCATAAAGACAGGTGCCCATTACTGTGTAGTTAATCATTTACCTGCAATAACTGCATTTGTGGACGCCACAGCTGGGATTATCCTCTTTACAACACCTACAAGTTTAAAAATCAGATTGCACATTAAAAAACATCAATGAAACATGAATCACTATCACTACTGAAGCAACTTGTGACACAGGTAAGAAAATATATATATTTTTATTCATCATCGCAGGTAGAGACAAATAAACTGCACGTCATATCTTTTGCTAAGCATATTTCACTTATCTTCTCACGTTTAAATGTAGGTTTATGCAGATGTGAGTCCATGATATTTATAATTTTCAACCCGCTGCACGATTACAGGAAGACGTGTAGCAACTGTATAAACAAGACGCAGAATAATCGAATTGCACAGCTCCCCTGAGCAATCTGTATAGATAACTAGTTACAAGGTATGACAACTAGTTACTAGGAAGCAGCAATGACGTGCCAGTGTTCCAATGTGAGCTTAGCAGCATAAGGTGAGACCTGATTGGTGTAGCTCCGTCAGTTGAGCTGTGTGGTTCATTGTGATTGGTCTACTTTTGTAGCGACAGAGATTCATAGAGAGGGACGGACAGAGATACAGAGACAACCCTAGTTCTAGGCGGCTGGCCCCTTCGGTGCCACACTGTAAAAAGCAGTTGGTGTTGTGTTGCTGACAGAGGTAGTGTGAGCTCACCCTGGGTGAGTCTGTAGGTGACTCCTGTGATACTGAACTCTGCTGCCCTCTCTAGAGACTTCTGGTAAACCCACTGGAGGTGCTCTGGGTCGTCTCCATCCATTGCCACACCATCTGGTGACAAGCATGCATAAGCACATGCACAAGCATACACCAACACGCGCGCGTGCACACACACACACACACACACACACACACACACACACACACACACACACACACACACACACACACACACACACACACACACACACACACACACACACACACACAATAAAAATAGTTTTAGTTTGTGAAATTCTGGGAAGCTTTGATTAAGTCTGAATCAAGCTCCTTCATTCTAATAATTGTTATTTTATCTAACGAATCCTCATGATGAGTGAGTATCTACCTCCAAAGGGTTTCTCTTTGTGCCATAGCAGCATGCGGACATACTCGACACAATGTTCTGGCAACCGTGGCATGGAGGCTATAGTGCACATGGGGAAGTTGATCTAAGACAACAAAGATACATGTCAAAGGGTGAACTGATCTTCCACATGTACTGTATGTATTGACAGTCTTTGATGACAACTTCACATCATTGGGATTGGCGGCTCCTATCACAATGCTAAGCTACCTGAGGTGGGTAAAGCTCCAGGGTGCAGTCGATGCAGGCGCTCATGCCTGGCAGAATGACTCTTGCATTGCCTTTAAAGCCTTCAGTCCCTCCATCAATGAAAGGAATGATGGAACTCGGGTCCAGGATACCGTCATCATACACCCGCAGAGACAGCTATGCAGAAAAACACACACATACTGTATTATAAATTATGAAGTGAATAGGGGTCACGATATATCGTCCCGAGACATATCGCAATATCAAAGCATGACGATATGTATCGTCGTGACGTCATACTGTATCGTGATATTTTTTATATTATTTGCTGGTGCACACCATACAGTTCTTACTGTATGGTGTGTGATAAGTCTGGTATTATAGATATTCTTTTCTAGTTTGAGCTGTCGTTAATAACTAGGCTACACTTGGTTGGTAAAGTCCAGATGACAACAATATGACTATGAGGTTTGTGGAATTTATATTTATGCAGTATTTATATATTTTGTTGTTAGTCTATCTGTCCTCTGAAACAATGTGGTTTACATAGTGAGAACTTACTTCACTTGTCCCTTAAGCTTGTAAAATTGTATTTATTTTTGTGATTAAAGCATTTGTAACTGTTTTTTAAAAGTGCTTTATAGATGATGGTCAATGTTGATGATAATTTGGGAGAAAAGGGGAAAGAAATAATAATCGTATCTAAATCTAACTAGTAACTAGTTGTCATATCTATCATATGACTCTAGCTGTCTTAATACAGTATGTCTAATATGTCTTACTTTTAATCCAGAGTTGCCTGGTTTTACTTATTTTATGTTTTTTATTTTTTATTTTATTTGACTGTGAAGCACTTTACGAACCATTTTTAAAAAGGTGCTATACAAATGACGATTATTATCATTATGAATAGAGGTAACTTACCAGCATACCATTGATCCACCTCCGAGCGACTACAGAGTCCAGTCCACAGACAATGATATGGAATTCTAGGTGAAGACAAAGACATGTAAGCATATGTGAATCTCAATAATTATGACAATGCAGTATCAGGGACAGGTGACGAATAAAACAATATAATGATGCTTACGTCTGTAAAATGTCTCCTCGAAGTCTTGTATTTTCTTAAAATGGCTGTGCAAAGTATTAAGGACAATCTTGTTTAGAAATATTGCTTGTAAGATTTCACAACACATTTTTATTTCGACTTTTTTAGCATGGGCGAATAGATTTAGATACTTTGGGTGTCGGAAGTGGAGAATTCAAACTGCAGCTTTTCAGAAATTAGATATCACGATAACAAATAATATACTGTATGCATAAAACTTCAGCTATATCGTGTCAATAATCAGTGTCAATACTCTTGAGGCCGTGGCCTCTAGTTTGAGGGCGGTAAACTGGGGCACTGTATGTCTGTAACAACCCAGCACAGTGTTTTCTCGGAGTTGCACGCAGGCGCTGACGAAATCTCCTGTCACCAGAGATTTGTGGTGGCAGGAGATTACCATAGGAGTACTGTACATGTGGATTCATGATGTGGGTGTGTCAGCAATATTCCACTGACAATGTGCCAGTTTGACAAATAATACATTAGCTCCCATGACTGCCATAACCCCAAATCAAAATGACAGTATAAATTAACAATAAAAGGCACATTTTCTTGCGGTGGAAGGTCCCTTTTCATTAGGCCAACATTTTAGTCTGTGTTAGCACCAGCTGTACCAGTTCCACTGCTGTGTCTAAACCATGAACAACCGCTTACTGCCCTCAAACTAGAGTCCCTTTTCTGTGTAACATGTTTAGATCGAGAAAATCATCTTAATAGCTTCCAAATAGGTCCTATCTTTCATCACAATGCACTATGCGTAATATCAAAAGGATACGGAACCACACAACACCCAGGAATTCGACTGTTAATAAATTCAGCTGCTACGTCTGCCTTGGGTCGACCAACATCTTTAGGCCTAGGGGGGGAAATGTGAGCCACATATCAACACCAAACTTGCTTGCTTATTTATAATTATTATAATTATAATTGATAAATAAATATGAATAATAATTATAAACGATATACAATGTTATAAATAATATAAGAAATGTATAAATAATACAAAAATAATCATTTAGAAGTGAGTAAAGAAGGAATTGAAACAAAGGTACTAACCTGAAGAGAAACTGTCTGTTGAGGTTGGAGACATCAATGGTGTCCATGTCAACCACATGGATCTTACGAAAGCCTGACAAAGCCTGCTCGATGATATGACAACAGGAAATTATAAAGTGTAGGCTGTTGGTGCATGGTAAGATAACATCTGCATTATTCAGATATAAAAGAAACTAGGTAGGCGACTGATTCACAAAACAGGTTTCTGTGGATAGACTATTCGTACCAGGTCTTTGAGAAGCTCACATCCAAGGCCACCCGCACCAATGACAAGAACTTTGCAGACATCCAACATAAACTGCAGAGACTGCAAGGAAAGGGAATATTGACATAGCATCATATATACAGTATATACGGTACTATTAACATAGCACATCAAAGGGGGTAAATAAACGTTCTGTTCTCAACTGTGTGATTATTATTTATTGCATAAATATGAGTCCACTTTCAGGTTTCCAGATACTGATTGAAATGTTACCTCGGTACTGGCTTCAAAGTCAGGGTGTGTGAAGGGCCCGGATCGCTCCAGAAACGTTTTGACATGGTTCCATCTTCCTTCCCATTCGGTCCGATCTCCAATGCCTCCATCCACCACCATCCTTGAAACAACACATATAATGTACAACATTTATGATTATCACATAACACCGTCATGTATTATAATTAAAGCATATCACTTGAGTAAACAGAAGGACTCCTAGAGCTTGTGAGATCCTGTCAAAACTTCAAATCAGCCTTAGAAGCTCAATAAAGGATGCTAAGGAAATCAGCACGAAAAACGATCAACTGTCCTTTAATTTGTCATCAGTGGTTTGTTAAGCTGGGAGATAGCAGGCTAGCAATCACATGTTCTGCCTCGCCACCATAACCTGAATCTTCATTTATAACAATCATGACATGCAATACAATACAATACAATAGAGCACCGAAGTCAGACATCACTGCCGTTATTTTTTGTGTTGAAATCCTGTTGGAATCTTAGATCACTTCATATAAGAACTGTGTTCCAAAAATAAAGAAATCATCCGGGCATTTCTGTCAGGGGGGTGGGTCTGCATTGTTTATGATATTCACTCATATTTGATACAGCCTGTTTCTGGAGAGAATTGAATTAATTCTGCCTTAAAAGTCTTAAAAACTACACTTCCGGGTCTGAAATCACTGTCCCTACAGCAGCGGCGTTCAAGGGAAATGTAGTCGTTGGGTCGTTTGACTCGTTTCTAGCGTGTATTGTGTTACTCTTTGGGTAAATTTGTACATTTACACCTTCAGTGGATACTTCATATCCATACGAGTAAAATCTTCCAGATGATTTGTTTATTTTTCAAACACAGTTCTTATATGAGGCGATCCAGTGGTGTGTTCTAGGTTTTTTTCGGAGGGATAAGATAATCATTCCCTGCACGACATGCGCATAGTTGTGGAGATACGCTAGCGCGTTTTCAATGGATGAAATGGTTAGTGGAGGGCTACCCTTGGCTACGAACATGTTCTGCAGGTCACACTACGTATATATAGCATAACACGGTAGAACACACCACTGATCGAGGCGATCTAAGATTCCTCTATGGGGATTTCAACACAATAAATAACGTTGCAACCCAGGGGGATAGCGCCCTCTAGCGGCAGTGACGTCAGGACTTCGGTGCTCTACATAAAAACACAAACAACAAACACAAACAAAGAAGTTATTAATACATCAATACAACAACATCAGAGCCAGGGGGATTTACTAACAGAAAACATTAAAGAATGAACACAAAAAGACAGCTCTGGCAGCTTTCTTATTTTTTTAGTCATAAATTCTTTAAATGTAGCCTACTGCTTGGCTTCAATCTCAAACACAATGAAACAAGGTTTGGAAAGACTACATCTGGATTTATGTGATTGATTGAATACTTTATTAACAGTTTGCAAAGACAAGCACAGGGAAGTACAGCTCTGTTTAAGGGATTTTAAACCCAAGAAAGCACTATGGCTTTCCAATGGGGTCCTTTGTACTCAACTCATCGAAACATTTAATGACAGACAAATACAGTGCTATGCAAAAACATAATACAGACCGGTCGAAATAGAGGAGGACGACGGGGGGGGGGGGGGGGGGGGGGGGAGGCTTTTACTTTTGACAGGGGCCAGTTCGGTTTTAAAGGAGAGTAAGGATTAACATTTATATGAAATTTAGCTAGAATAATGATCAAATGAATTATGATTCATTTTTCTTATTATTATTACAATAATCATTGATGGCAAACAGTACCTTTTGCCAGAAAAAGTTAAAGGTAGGGTAAGTGATTTTCTTTGGTTAAAATAAGTGTTAAATAGCTCTATATTCTGATAGTACTCATTGCTATAGAGTGTTTGTTCAGTAAAAGGAGTCTCCTTGTCTCTCCAGCTCTTTATAAAACAGAAAATGCATTTTCGTTTCAGTTTCAGTTTCATTTCCAATTTTATCCAATCAGGATAGAGAACTCAGGATACAGATTAAACAAGTGAAAACGGAAGTGATGACACTAAGAAATGAGCAGGCAAAATTTGAACTGGAACACTATAAAAATTAAGCTTAAAAATGGGTACTTTCTCCTGATTGGCTGAGATTTTGACACCTACCGGAAAATGTATGTTCTGTTTATTTAAGAGCTGGAGAGACGGGGAGACTCCTGTTACTGAACAAACCCTCTATAGCAGTGATTACTATCAGAATATAGTACTTTAACCTTTTCACAAAATACTTTTTGTTTTAACCCAAAAATATCACTTACCCTACCTTTAAAGAACCAACATGACAAAACAAGTGGGCGTTCCCTGTGGGGTCTGGTAAGTACAGCTCCAACCAGATATGCTATGTGGCTTAATGCTAACCTGCCAAGAGGCAATGTTGTATTGTATGATCAACACAATATTTACTATACAGTCCTGACTGTATATTATCCAGGGATAGATGCCAGGGTAACTACCGATGCGTTCATGTTAGCCAGCTAGCTAACATTAACCTTCCTCCTGCCTTGTAACCTCAAACCTCTCGTCCTATTTAGCACTCATTTCTCACTCAACCCCGCTTCTAGTCTTATCTATAATAAGAACATGAAAGAATGTTCCGTCATGCTTATTGGGGTTATTTGAGATTATAAAGCATCCTTCTTGTCATTCACTGCTTTCTGCAGCAGCTGTACTTACGGCTCGTCCGCCATGTTTCTTGTTGTTAAACATCAACAATGCATTGTGGGAACCAGACAGTCACAGAAGCCGTCCAGTGTTGCCAGATTTGTCGAGATAAATAAGTAAGTAATTTCTATGAAAACAAACCCAAAAGAAGCGACATGAGCGCTTTAAACCTACACTGCATGCACCTACAAGACCACAACGCGTCTTGTTGTGTGAGCTTGTAAATCTTAAAATAAATGTTGAATGTTAGAAACATTTTAACAACACAAATCTGGTACGGGGGGGATGCGTCCCTCCCTGGCATTAATTTGGGGGTCCTTGGGCTTCACTTCACAATTCACATGAAACTGTTTGAGAACCACTGGTTTAAACAACATGAGGAAACAAGGCCAAATAAGCAACTACATTTTACAAACAAGCCCAAGAAGAACCCGCAAACTACCTACTAACTACTACGAATAATTTACAAGCAACTTTTACAGAACAACAAGCCCAAAGTCGCTTATAATAAGCAGACATGGCAACACAGAACCCCTCCTAGAGCTACACACAATAACCAACAGATGGCAGCATCGAGCTTTGTTCTGGCCTTACTGGTAGAGTAGCAGTGAAACAGCAATAAGGGTCCTCATACTTGTTTTAATGTTTATACTGTTTCTATGCAACAAGTTGACTTTTTTTTTTCGTTCTTTCTTTTTTTTTCTTTAACAAGATCCTGGAGACTTGTATTAGTGTCAAAGAGGACAAAGACTCTTTTTCAGAGGTCAGTGGTAATGACTGTTTAATCACTCTGTCTCTGTAGGATGTGGCTACAGATTAGCCAATTATCTATAAAAAACAGTTAACAGGCAAGGAGCCAGGGAGAAAATTATTCATCTGAGTGAACTAGATCTGTTTCAAGAAGAAAGAGTCCTTGAAAATGGCAATTCATCTTATTTGGCCTGGATGCAGACTTGGATCAATAATTCAGAGACTACAATATCTTTAGTCTTTACATCACTCCTTACAGACATGATCTAAAGCAGTGGTTCTCAAATTGTGGGTCGGGACCCTCAGGGGGGTCCCTAGATGACAGTGAAGTGACAATTTAAGGACTTTTAAGACCTTTTTAATACCTCAAAAAGAAAGAAGGAAAAGAAAAAAGACCTTTGCTGCATTAAAAGTAATCAACAAACTATACTATAAACCTGGTCAAACATTGGCCAAATTGTCAAATAATATAAGAAAGAAGAAGAAAAGAATAGCCGATCTACAAGCTCTGTGAGCTTGTAGATCGACTATTTTCACAATATTCATCTGTGGAAACTAAATTTAATGCCTCAACTCCTACAATTCTAAAGTGCTTGTCAGGGTCGGGGGTCTCCAGTTCAAATATGATTATTTTGGGGGGTCGCGGCCTGAAAATGTTGAGAAGCACTGATCTAAAGGTAATAGGAATGAACAAGAAAACAAACCCCATAGCCCAGTGTTGGGAATTCAACAATGTAACTAATATTACTTTGGGTACTGAGTTTAGCTTTGCCTGGCACAAGTCATGAATAAGGCATGAGACACAGACAGCTACTTCTATTTGGTTTAATGGGTTTACTAGTGAGTACAGCTCCCTTTAGTGAGTATCCAATCTACTCTGTGGGCCATAATGTGCTAATGGTTCTTGGTGTTTTAATCTCTCATCACAGAATGATTAATAAACCCTGGATGTGCCTCGGTGCATCTTAAGAGACATGCCTGTAGGCACATTTAACGTCATTAATCCATCTGTCCACATTCCACCCACATTAAAAGAAAATGTGGAATAGTTCTGTAGAGGTCACCAAAATACCAGTGTACAGCGTGCCTACTGTGTAAGGTATGCAAATGATATAAACTAGCATTTTGCGCAGGTGTGTGTGTGTGTGTGTGTGTGTGTGTGTGTGTGTGTGTGTGTGTGTGTGTGTGTGTGTGTGTGTGTGTGTGTGTGTGTGTGTGTGTGTGTGTGTGTGTGTGTGTGTGTGTGTGTGTGTGTGTGTGTGTGTGTGTGTGTGTGTGTGTGTGTTGCATGCAGTGTTGAATCTCTCTCTCTCTCTCTCTCTCTCTCTCTCTCTCTCTCTCTCTCTCTCTCTCTCTCTCTCTCTCTCTCTCTCTCTCTCTCTCTCTCTCTCTCGGTGGGTCCAGTGTGGGTGGAGCGCCACACTCCCTTCCTTAATCTTAATGAGATTTTTGTTCCGAGTGACAGCCTCTGAAAACTGATGACTAATAATATCAACCCTTATGATGTCCTTCATAGCTGACTGGCTAGCTGAATCTCATCTCTGTCCCTCTTTTCTATTTGCTTCTGTCCATCTTTTTTCATTTGATTTCAATTATGCCAATATTCCAAACATCACAGCAGTGTGATATGAATCCCATTAACATCCCCTGTGACAACACATCTGTACGGAATGGTCGAGTGTTGTCTTTTGAACACATTCACTACGGTTTCTTTCAACCTGGCATCCCTGTTTTGGGCATGTCCTTATAGGAGACCATTCTTCAAAACATTTCAAAACACAACAGATGTGTGCTCGGTGGCCTTGTGGTTAGAGCGTCCGCCCTAGAGATTGGGAGGTCGGGGTTTGGGGCCAGGTCACACCAAATACAATTGGGACCCAATGCCTCCCTGCTTGGCACTCATCATCAAGGGCTGGATTGGGGGTAAGTCCCTGTGACATACTAGTTTCATGTCCAGGGGATGTACTAGTACATCAAGGCGCCTCACGCTACAGAAACAGGACATAGGCTCCTGATCTATGTGGGCCACATGGCACCACAAGGCTTACTTACTACAGTGGTTGCCAAACTGGGGGTCGGGGCCCCAAATTATTTTGGGGGGTCCCCAGATGATTACCTTAATGTGCAACATTGTTTTCTCACTCAACAGCATACAAACCAATCTGTACATTTCTAAAGATACAATTTAAGGAATTTTAAGACTTTTATAACCTACCAAATTGTCAAATATTTACCTAAGAGAGAAGAAGAAAGAACATTGTGAAAATAGCCGATCTACAAGCTCACAACGCTGTGAGCTTGTAGTTTGGCTATTTTCACAATATTTATCTGTGAAACCGAGTCAAACTAAATGTAATGCCTACAATTCCAAGTGCTTGTCAGGGTGGGGGGGTCCCCAGTTCAAATAGGAATATGATTAGCCTATTTTTGCAGGTCACGGCCTGAAAAGTTTGAGAACCCTTGACTTGCTACAGATGTGTGTGTTGTGAGCTTAAAGATTGTACGACAAAGTATAAAACAGCGCTGGTTCTGAAGCATCACGTGGTGCCGTTGAGTGTGTGTTTACTCCATAGTAGGGCAGCTGTCCACCGCGGGTCAAACAACGCTCCCGTACAGACACATTTGTGTATGTTTTATTGAAATGCCATCTATCATTCCCCCCACCTTGTGGAGGGACATTGTGAATGTCATCCAGTGCCTTTGAGGTGACCCGACCCGCTGCCATCCATCACAGCCAAATGTCATTAATGTATCCATGAAGGGCTTGAATTGACCAGAGCAGACTTGATGACAGCAGGCTATCTGTCATATGACAAGTGGTCGGGCAGAAGAACCTCAGAGACAGTGGTGGAAGAAGTACTCAGATGTTTTACTAAAGGGGCGTGAAACCCCAGGCCGATTTTGTAGTTTGTTTTCCAGTTTAGGTTAAAAAAAAACTGCAGAAGATTAAAAACATGGCAGACTAGTAAAAAACACAGCTGCACCAAACAAATTAATAATGAGTGTTTTAGATTTTCATAGGCGTGTCCAGAGCCAAGGGCTGCAAGGGCATGCCAATATGCAAGCATGATGGACAGTATTGACACACCTAAAATGTAAAACACCCATTAGGCTATTGCTTACATCACTGTGTACTATAAGGTCAGTGTTATGCAGCCTGCCATGATTTTATTCTGATGTAGTTTTTTTTTAACTTGAAGTGGAAATCAAATTACAAAATCAGCCCACGGTTTCATGCCCCTTTGCCAAATTCAAATTCCTATATTCTGAATTTTCCTTGAGTAAAAGTACTAAAGTATGTAAGACGGTGGCATCAAAATATACGTACAGTACCAGATTTAACAGTACCCGTTATGTAGAATGGTCCACTTCAGCCTATTATTGGATTGTAATTAGTAATGTATTAATTTATAAATGTATTCATCCTTTTAATGTTGCACCAGGTGGGGATGATTTTAATTACTTTATTGTGCTGCTGGGTAAGCTATAATCATACATAATAAATTATCAGTTAATATGTTTTGTATTAATTATCAAAATATGCAAAGTAACTAACTAGCTGTCAAATATTTGTAGTAGTGGGTTAAAAAAGTACAATATTTGCCTCTGACACGTAGTGGCATAGAAGTATAAAGTTAACAAAAAATTTAAATACTCAAGTAAAGCAAAAGGACCTCAAAATAGTTCTTAAGTAGGCTACATGAGTTTACACTTCATTACTTTCCATCCCTGATCAGTGAGCTACTGTTATAATGTTTTTGTCGTACGACCAAATGTTTACCGTGAAAATATATAATTGTATATATAGTTTGGGGCCTTGGTGCACCTGTGGCACCCAGGGCCCCTCGGGTCACACGTGGTCCCTGGTGTGGCTATTGTGATGGCAGACCCCTGACCAGTGTTGGTGCCAAGTCTGGTTTCCACCCAACAGAGACGATGTGTAAGGAGGAATGCTTTAGGCTTCAGAGAGCGCACATCTTGTTTGCTCAACACCACACAGTGTGTATTCTAGCCGTAGGACATGAGTTGGCAGGTTCATGATTGGCCAATATATTTAATTCCATTTAGGCTACCATACAGTTTGCCTTCCGTCAGGACTTGTAAAGCCGGTGCTGATGGTTGATAACCGTGATCTGTCACTGTGATGTCCCATGTAGGGCACCGAGCAGCGCTGTCAGCCGGAGGAGGAGGGGGACAGGGGACGGGGGGGACACTACACACTACACAGTGATGTTGTGTTGACTTGTGGTGAGTGATTGATGACTCTCCATGTTGTACTGCTTTGATTAAGACGCCTGTGATTTATCGGCACTGCTCACAACATCATTAAACTCTCCCTATATACACTGTTGTCTCTCTGATCCCTGCGTGTGTGTGTGTGTGTGTGTGTGTGTGTGTGTGTGTGTGTGTGTGTGTGTGTGTGTGTGTGTGTGTGTGTGTGTGTGTGTGTGTGTGTGTGTGTGTGTGTGTTATCTCCATACAGTATTGTGAAGGTATAAATCTGAAGGCTTGCCTAATACTCAACAGTTTTTTGTATTAAGGCAGGAAACATCCCTTGTTGCGCGTGAGGCACTTATTAAATGATTTTCTACGTGTGATGGATGTGTTTACTTTTAACTGTAATTGCCTGGAGTGTCTTCGCTTCATTGTTTGCCGAGAAGCTATGCCCTGTAAATAGATCTTATCTCCTGTGAAAATGCATTGTTGCCTGCCGCACGTGATGGCTCAGGTCTGTGGGTTTTGGTTCGCCTTGGTGTCTTCAATTTGACAGAGTGGAAGAAGCGAGATAACAGTGAACCCACGACGAGGGCCCGAGATTCCATCTGAAATGTGTTTTTCTTGCGTCAATAAACAGCTCATCATAATGGACAAAGGTTCAGGCTTAATTTGTTTGGCTTTCACACGGTAAATAGCCGTAACTTGTAATTTGTACTCAAGTATGTTTTATAAGCAAGTTCTTAACCTTGTCCTTAATATATTTGACAGGCAACTTTCACTGACTCAAGTACTGAGGTTGAGTGCTTTGTCCAGCACTGCTTAGATGTTTCTAAGATGTTCAGTAATACTACATCTTCCTGGTGTGAGGGGTGGGTGGGGCATCATTGCTGGTTTGCACTTTGTACTTCCTGTTTCTGATGGGCTGGGCCCCACAGGCGAGTTGTGCTGCTCGGCACTTCCTGCCTGAGGGGTGGAGGGCTTTACCGTGACCTTGCCTCACATGTTTTGTTTCCCCGCTGTTTAGTCCCCAGACAGGAGCTTTTTTCTAAGACGGAGGAAAGGCATAAGATGTGGATCAAAACATTCTGATCATCTTACAACGGAGAAGCTGGAGGTTTCCCAAACATACGGTCGCAACCCAAAGCGGGTCAAATCAATCTGTTTGTGGGTTTATGGGTTGCATAAATATCATTTGATTTCATTTGATTGTTCAATTATGGCCATATTCCAAACAGCACAGCATATAGGAATGCAATTAACATCCGTCTAACAACACATTTGTATGGAAATGGTCAGAAGGCCCTGTTGTTGTCATTTGAACACATCCGCTACTGTACTTCCACTTTCAAACTAGTGTCCCTGTTTTGGGCATGTCATTATAGGATAACATTCTTCAAAAATGTCAAAACATTACAGATGTGTGCTCAGTGGCCTTGTGGTTAAAGTGTCCCCGGCCAGGTCATACCAAAGACATAAAACTGGGACCCAACTTTGGCCCTGCTTGGCATTCAGTATCAAGGGTCGGTTTGGGAGTAAGACCCCATGCAACAAACTAGTGTCATGTCCAGGGGGTGTACATCATGGCTGGGGAATGTACTTGTACAACAAGCCACCTCGTGCACCTTTCCTGCAATTTCCCCCCCCACCTTATTTTTTTCCCCCAGACATTTATCAACATATTTTCAGAAATGTTCCAAAATATTTTTTGTATGTTTTGGCACCAAATTTCTCTTCTGGGTCTCGAACTGAACAAGTTCGGGAATCACTGTTCTACTGCAATGTATGTATGTAGTCATCTAGTGACTTTTTTGTGTAAAACAAAATGTTTTTTGTTAAAATGTTAATTTTCCGAAAGCAGTCATTGTTATAGACTAGAGCATTTGTTCACTAACAGGGTCCCTGTCTCTCCAGCTCTTTATTAAAAAGAAAAAAATCAGGTGGGTTACAACTTTCATTCAATCCTCAAAGATGTATCAGCTTGTGTTCCAGTTCCATTTCTTCCCTGCTCATTTATTTGTGTCATCACTCTCAATTTCACTTGTTTATCCTGCATCCTGCAATCATGACCTGATAATCATGACCACTGAAAAAACACACTATGGCAATGATTTTTAAACATCATTCACTGCCATTCATGTTGACACGGGGAGGAAAACACTTTAAAGACTTTAAAATGTCTGGGTATAGTATGTAATTCACCTTTTTGAATGTCACTATTTTATCTATTTTATCTAAAATTACTGTATTACTCTAATACAGCCATTGATGCTTAAAATGCATTTTGAACTCAGATTTGAGCTTGAATAGGACTTTTAACACCTTGTTTTAGCTAACATTTACAAAAAACAAAAAATAAACACCACATCTAAAGGGGTGGGGTCTAATGTTTACAGTATGTAAACTATGTGGCCGATGTTGACGGACTTATGGACAATGACATTGCACTAACACTGGTATGGTCCTTCAACCCTATGCAGATTTTTATCACTATAAAATGTTAATATTATCTGTGATGTATTTTTCCTATAAGACCCTTTATGCTTACTGTGGCTCACCGTGTCTTTCCAGAGCAGTAGAGGAATATTACCACAAGAAAGCTATAAGATGCTGGAACGGAAATTTCCTCTCTGGCTATTTCAACAGCGGTTATTCCTGCTTGCACTTCCTATTTCCTGTCCTCCTCATTATGCTTCCTGTTCTGCCATTCCTACTGTTCCTCCGTCACTATTGTGTCCCCCTCCTTGATGAAAAGAGATTGTGTTGGGAGACAACATCCATTCTGTCAGCAGTCACCCAAGAATTTCCTCCGATCAATCGGACGCCCCATGGATTGAAGTGGCAATCGTCAGTTCATGCTTGGAATTCTCTATTCAAGTGTTGGTAGATGTCAGTTTAAGGAGCCACCTGGCTCAGGGTATAATTTTTCAAAGATGTGTTTGCTGTAGAGGCACTCGACCGAATGAAGTATGCACATTGTACTAGGTTTGTCTGCGCTGTTCACACCCTGAAGCCTGTTTTACGCTTCGTCATATTAGAGGTTTCATAACTACAGAAGTTCTTCATAATATTAGTCGGCTACTTCGTCTTTTAACTGTTATGTAATAACGACGACACAGAAAAGGGGAGTTTTAGGTATAACAATGAAAACGGTGTTTTGTAAAACAGGAAGTTCATGACTGAGGAGGGGGTGGCTGGAGAAATGGATGGCTGGGCACTGGGGGTCCTGGCTGCATCTACCAGTGAATGGACCACAGATACAGCTAGGAGGAGCTCATGGCCTCCTTGTCTATGAAACACGCAGGTATCAACCACAGTGTTATACTACTATATCGTTGCTGTCGGGCAGAAACCCTCTTATCTCCATACTTTTTGTGTTTTTCTGTACAATTAATGCCCTACTTCATCATTATCCTACAGCGTCACACAAAAGCATCAAAAACAGCAGATCCACAAGCTCGAAACGCTGCGTGAAGAAACATGTTTTGGCCTTGTAGATCTGCTACTTTTGCTGCTTTTGAATTTGAATCCTGATAGGGAACAGTTTTGGAAATATGAGGTTTACACCCGACAGAGACGATATGTAAGTGTAATGTCAAAGTGTAATTTTACAGTTTTAATGGCCCAAGAGGTTTGCACAAAAGAGTTATCCGATAAAGACCTGCTGCTCTTTGTCTACACTGCACCTTAATTGAAGTAATATGTGTCTTTAAGAATGTCTTTTAGTCATGTAATATCCCAATTCTCTGAGGCTGGTTCAGTGCAGGGAGATATACAGTATATCGTATGCCCCATCCTCCGATTGGAATGAGTCATTTTATATGCACATATAATGGAATTTAATATCCACTCTGCATGGGGGTAATGAAAAGAGTTGTAATGTATTTCAAGGCTTTATTGCTGGGATTTCTACAAAGTGGGGTGCTATAATCATAACTCCCGGGTCTGTTATTTGAGGATACTATAGCTCATGATAACACTGTGCACATTAATGAATCATACGATTATTCATTTGTGATCCACTTATTACTGATCTCTGTGGAGGATAGCAGTCTGCATGCAAAGATGCATCTTGATCTTGAATAATCTGTGCTTAATCTATTCACACCTATAGTACCAACTATAATAGCAATATTGCACTACTTTCACATCTGTTTGATATTAATTATTCTTCCACCAGTTTGACAAGTAGACTCGTTATATGAACTATCTCTGTGCACATTGACCTGATACAGTAGGTTCACGCCAAGAGATATGACTTACAGCAGTTGTGTTCTGAAAGTGAGGTCCGGGTACATTTTTATTATAATTTATTTATTTGAAAAAGCTGATATACAAGTTCACTGTGCTTCGTGGTGTATTTTTTAAGCAATCTTGATTTTTAAAATAATTTAAAAAAGTTTTTAACACAAATCTTCTCTTATGGGGGTCCCTGGCACAAAATATTTTCAGTTGGGGGTCCGTGGCCAAAAACGTATACATTTGGGGGTCCTTGACATGAACATGTTTGAGAAGCACTGACTTACTGTATGACTGACATTGATCCAGTGCTGCTTGACAACTGAAAAACACAGCAGTTGATTTCTCATTCAAGAAACAACATGCAACCTGTCATATGGTGTTGAGCTCAATGTTCTCCCCAGCTCGTCATAATGACTTCATTACAGCACAATTGAAATGGGATCTTGATTAAAAACAATTTAGGTGGCAACTTATTTATCAAAATGGCAGCCAAGTGAGGCTTATGAGCTCCTGTGGACCTATCAGAGGCTTAATGTTTGCCACTTTACGCTAGACACGCACGCACACATGCACGCACGCAAGCACACTCATCTCTCCCCATAGTCCAGTCTGATCATCTTACTCTGAGACAATTCTCTCTCTCCTGTTCAGTTAACCAGGAGGACGAAGTATCTCACTAAAACCCAGTACTTGAGTAACTTTGTCCTGGTGTACTTTATGTAGGCCTACTGTAAAAAACTATTCAAAGGTAGACATTACAAAGTACATTTTATTTTGAATATCAATGCATTACAGTGTTAAAATGTAGAACATTTCCAAACAATTCCTAAACAATTGCTAAAAAAATAAATCTTTAAAAAAGAATCAGGAAAATGCAAACAATTTCAAGAAATTTTGAAATTTGAAAATAGCAGGTTGACAAGCTCACAACATGTCCCATTGCCACACACTGTGAGCTTGTCGATCTCACTATTTTTTGGAGTAGAGGATAATGATTAATTCATAATGTAATTATGAATAATGATATTTTTTGTAGGTATGGGTCCCAGGGATCGCCTTTTAAAAAAATGTGTAGAGTCAAGTACAATATTTGTCTTTAGCTTCCAAAAGAACAAATGAAGCACAGATTTGAAAAAATGTACTAAAATGAAGTACTACCACCAGCACCACTGCACATAGACAGACATACAAACGCACAAACCCAAATGCACACATCTCCTCTCCCCATAGTCCGGTCAGATCATTATACCCTGAGAGAAACAGCGCTCTCTCTCCCATGACTGAGGTAACGGTATACGTGTGTCACTGTCTCCCAGCATCAGCCTGACTGATTGCCAGTGTTGACACACGCCTGCTTGTGGTGCTAACACACCCACATGCCCAGGAAATTAAACGCTCTGCTGCAGGTAATAAAGAGAGTAAATCCTGGTCTTCTAATGGCTGGGGCGGTGACGGCGACAATGCAGGGTGGTGGTTTTTAGCCAGCCGGGGCAGAAGGGATCACAGAGCAGCACTTTCAATCAAAGCTGTGAGTAAAGGCGGTTTATGTTTACTGTATAAGAGTACAATGGCAGCTTGATTATTTTAGTGATAATCAACAAAAACAGGTATTATATTGAGAAGTGTTGGCTTTAGTGCTTTAGAGTGCAACACAGCACATGACAGCTATAATGATGGAAATCGAAGAAACAAATACTTTTCCATACTTTTTTTGAATGTATATTGTTTTATATGTGTTTGTTTGTTTGTTTATTTTATTAATGGGTAATGCCAGCCACACGCCACAGTCACATGCCTGTATATGAAAGTAGTTCATATCCTGAAAACCAGTGGTTCTCAAACATTTTCATGCCACGTGCCCCCAAGTTGATATGTATTTTCCCCCCACGAACCCCCATTTCAAAAGATGTTGGGACCCCATGCCAGGGACCCCATAAGAGAAGATCGGGTCAAGATGTGAAAATAAACTCGCAACGCGTCCCATCGTGACTGTTGTTGAAAATAGAATAGACTTACCTGTTTAAACTACCTGTTCAAACTGTTCCTCGTTGTGCTGGGAATCCCCTGGAACCCCTGGGGGTTCCCGGACCCCACCTTGAGAACCTTTCTCCTACTTTATACTGCAGCTGCTGTATATATAATACAAATCTTCAGTTTATTCAATGTATCATAAGTCACCTGAATTAGCTGTCTACCAACCCAGAGTGTATTCAGCCCAAGGGATATGAGATACTGTGAGAGAGGTCAATAAATCAGCATAATATGTCAAAAAAGACATACAGACATAAGGATTCCACGTTTTATTTAAACATTCTCATCTATTTCCAATTCCAGAGGCTTTGGGGACATTCCAATCTCAGCAGTAAGAAAATGCACCAGTACACAATGGCATACATTTCAAAGAGTTCAAGATAAGATATACTGCTTAGGATTCTATATGCAAGATACAGCCTTAAATCATAATGATCATAATCACTTCATGTTATGAGTCAAAAAACACCATTGATGTACAGTAAAACATTGGGCTAAAAGGATAACACAAAATATATATTAACACATTAATACATGTCATCAACAAATACAAATACGTGTAGCTATATTTGCAGAGGAGAAAAAGGAAAATCGGCGGCAGTGTACGTCCCCTCATTTCAAGGGGATGCTTTTTCAAGCCTGTTTTGAAAGAAGCCAGTGATTCACATGGTTTAATGGATGATGTCAGGGCATTCCACATTATGGTGAAAGAGTAGTGGCCTGGCATGGCCAGACTAATATCACTGCGTAGATATTAGTCTGGAATCTCTGTTTGGAACCTGCATTTCCAAGGTGCGGACAAAAAATAAATGCCTCTGGTGTTATACCCGCCACATATTGCAAACTGGGCCCTGACTATCACTGCATATATTAGTCTGGCCATGCCAGACTAATGTCTTCTACTTTGAGCCATCCCAAATTAGCAAAGTGTGTTGGAATTAGGTGGGTCATGGGCTTTAGTTGAGAGTATAGTCGATGTATCAGAAATGTAATCATATCCATATATTTGCTCAGCAAATATAGGGATATTGGACCTGTACTACCAGTGGCTTCTTTGATATCGGCACTTGATAAAAAACATTCTGAACAGATGTTACCCCTCCGACAACGACAACAGCTGCTGAGGAACAGATTAATAATCAAGTGGAAGACGAGATTATGCTGAGCCATTAAATTTATAGCTCTCTAAAGAAGGAGATAATGGCACTGCAAGCTGTCATAAGTATTGCCCTCAAAGCCCTCTGTAATCCTTATTAATGAATGAACTGCCTAAAATCATTCATTGCTGGGGACCCAACAACCCTTTAATGACAGTCTAGTCACTAGACTGTCATCAAAGGGTTGTTGGGTCCCCACTAGAGTCTAGTGTTGGGTTGCACTAGACTCTAATGAAACTTAACGAGTGTATAAAAGTTGTTTCATCTGTGTACAGAAAAGTAGGCAATTGAACTCTGTCGAGGAATTAAGATCAATTAGTAATTTATAATTTATAAACAAATGGAGTCAGAGGCACTTATCAGAAGATGGTGGTGTTGGTGCTTTAATACTGTATGCTCTCAATTTGTGGTTCGGGACCCCCATGGGGATCCACACATGATTTTTTTGGGGGTCCCCATAGATGACAGTGAAGTGACAATTTAAGGACATTTAAAAAATTACTTATTTTCTATCGATTACACACCCCATGAAGCCTTGATTTCATGGATTTATTTTTGTTTTTGTATCATTCCTAAGACAATAATTTGATGACTGTGTGTATTTCCGGTAGGAGACACAAATAATCTACTTTGTGTCTCTTACCGGATACATTAGCCGGTAGGAGACAGGAATCAAATTATTAGCTTAGGAATGCGACAAAAACAAAAAAGAATCCATGCATTCAAGGCTTCATAGGGTGTGCAATTGATAGAAAATAAGTAATTTTTTGAGTGAACTCCTCCTTTAAGACCTTTTTAATACCTAAAAAAGAAAAGAAAAAAGAACATTACTGCATCAAACGTATCAACAAACTATACTATAAAAACTGGTCAAACAAATGGCCAAACTGTCAAATAAGACAGAAAGTTTGAAAATAGCCGATCTACAAGCTCACAACATTGTGAGCTTGTAGATCGGCTATTTTCACAATATTTATCTGCATGTGGAACCGAGTCAAACTAAATGTAATGCCTACAATTCCAAGTGCTTATCATTGTGGGGGGTCGCGTCCTAAAAAGGTTGAGAACCACTGCTTTAATGCATAGGTGGACATGGTAGAAGAACATGGGTACAAACACACACAGGTCTGTGGTACAGTAGTTCTGCCTCGAGCACAAGCAAGCACACCATAGTTATACTGCCATGTCACAAGGACAAGCTGTACCATAAACAATAACTATCAGGCCTAAGAGAGACGTCTTGGCTCTTACAACATGCAACATAACATATCTTAGGGCTCAAAGATGAATAACATAAGATGAACAACATAATGTCCCGAATTAAAGGTTATATAAACAACCATAATAATAACACAATTCCTCAACTCCTAAAAAAACAAAAGTTTCCTTCTTTTTTTGTTGTTGCTATTTTATGAATGTCAATGTCATCTATCCTTCTATTAGTGCTGCAGCGTCAATATTTTGGGCATGTCATTATACTGTAGAAGATCAACTATTTTCCAAAATAGTGAAAATGGCCGATCTACAAGCTCATGTATGAGGAAGAGTATGAGGAAGTGTATAGGGGTTAAGTGGCTAATCACTTTAGACAACTCTTGATACCACTTTATGTTTTATTCTAACCCACAGGGGATTATTATTAGTTGAGCTGCTGTGAAGTATTGAATGAATGAATACATTTCTTTATTGCAGATATTGTGTTTGAAAGTGAAATATCCCTTTAAGCCAAAGTCTCCTAAGGCTAGAGGAGTATCTAGTGCAGCTCTGCATAGTTAACCATGAAGCTATTATAATGTCTTTATGAATGACAATCTGTCCACATACTTGTCCTCCAAAAAATCAAAGCTGACAGAGTTTTTATTTATCAAGGTTTCAACCTTTCTATTCTACAGACGATAAACAAGATAAGATAAGTGAAGCCTTCAATCACCGGTGTCAAAATGAAGCTTTAGCACGTGGGTCTACTCTTCGCCCAGGATCAATACAGCACCATTACAGTCCTCTCACCACTAATAACAACAAGCTATCCCCCACCTTGCTTATGAGGATGCACAGTCCAAATCTGACAATCCACAGAATAGAAATAAAACTATACGTGGGATGCTGCTGCTTGGTATACTGTAGGTCTATTAAGTCTACTTGCAATGTGTCCAATTGTACATCCAGACAATAGGACCCAAAATAGCTCGTGTATTTGATATATTGCCTGAAGGCATTTCTATTATCTCCAACTCACTAGTTTAGATTCAGTGTTTTATTCTCCATCCCCCTATTTGCCTGGATGAGTTTTACATTTGTGTAACCTTTTTCCCACAGATCTGCGTACATTAAGGTTAATTTGTAAGCAGTCCTCTTGTGAAATAAAGAAAATATGGCGACTTTGACATGAAACGCTCTCATACATTTTCACAATGGTGCATTGCTGTGCACACAGCCACCCTCTGACATACAGCTACCCGAAGACGTTGTTTGATAACAACCGTGTATTTCTTTTCTCATACACTTCCTCCCATGGTAATGCTCAGGTTGAAAAATCATGTCATTTATTACTCAGAGAGCAATAAAACATAAATGGAGATACAAAAGAGAACAAACATGGTTTATCTTCTTTTATTTTAAAGCCTCACATTGTCAAAGCCTCACTGATTCATGCAGGGGTCTCCCTTGAGCTTGCTGTGTTGTGTGGTAGTTTATATGAAACATATACAGACTCTTCTCCAGAGGTGAAAGTCTGCCTGCCTGTGGGTCCACATCCCAAGTGCATCAGCAGTCAGGGCTTAAACTCTTACTGGTTCAAAGCCTGCCAGGCTACAGCTATAAACCAGGAAGAGAAAGCGGTGGTGTTGGGGGTGACAGCATCAAGGAAATAATAATAAATACTGTACTATAATAAATAATGTCTGTGTATACAGTACTAATCCAAGTAACTCTGCATGATCATTTTTTATATACTTTTCTTATGAATATATATATAGATTTTACTGTCTCCCATCAGGTTTGAGAGGCTGTAATGTGTGCAGTTTGGCTGACTGATGGTGACTTCTAATGTGAGTTGAATTATTGTTTCAATAAAGTGGATTCAGTTAAGTTGCTGGTTAAACAGGTTGTATTATACATCACTTTTTCGGAAGGGCCCGGGGAGTAGCGAGAGTAGTAGTAATATAACGAGTAACATTACTAATACTTTTGATACCAAATAATGCGTAATGTACTATCATTACTTTTTAAAGGAGTAATAATTAGATTGCACTTCCTGTGTATCTTACCCCAACACTGGGCTTCACCCTATTGGGGAAGGAAACTGAGAAAGACTGAGACTGAGAAAGTTGATAATCAGGGCAGAACGCAAACCGAGCCGCCATATTCTGAACCCACGGCATGAAGGGGAAGGAGGGGGGCACCACCATGTGTCTCTGGGGACGAGGTATCATTGAGCACACGCACTTTAACACATGCTTGGCTGATTACACACACGTTAGATCACTTATAGCGGGATGGTCCTGTGAAATGCTGATGACTCAGCGGAGGTGTTGGGATTTATGCTCTGTGTGTCATTCTCCTACTCACTAATAGAGGACACAGTCACATCCAGTGGCACTCAGCTGGAAGCTCACTAGGCCATTGTTATCAAATAATTTATAGTCAGCTTATGACAATGATTGCCTGTCTTACATTATATCAAAATCCCCATCTGTTACGTAGAGTAGCTTTTCATCATTTTGTTCATTTTATACACTGTGTTTGCTACGCGGCCTTTAAATTCAGTCCTATATTGCGCTGATCAAAGCATGGTCACCGAGTTATGGCCATTTGAAATGTTAGACACTGCTGTAACACTGCTGTAGTGCCACATATGTGTGCAATTGTGACTATTGTTTTGGCAGATCCCTGAACAGCATTTGTGCCATGTTTGTTGAGGATTGGAGCAACGGTGTGCCTGTGGCCCCCGGAGGCCCCTGACGTGGCCCCTGGTGTGAGTATTGTCATGGCAGAACCCTAGACAGACTTCGTGTTGGTGTTGTTTTGGCTGGACCTCGAAAGCGGGGACCGTCCTACAGTATAAACACAAATGCGCAGTATAAACACAGACTGACTGACTGACTGTGAAGAACTTAAACCATTGGCCAGCCAGTTGGCCTAACCTAACAACATAATTCAGGCTATGGGATGTAGTCTATTCTAATCTGTAACTGACCTTTTCTTATGATTTGCAGGACTCTAGGGAGAGCAAGTATTTCACTCGCATTTGCGCTCGAAATTTAAGCGCTCCCGCAGTCTTTTGAGCAGTTAAAATGCTGTCGTGCGCATGAGTGGTGTGTACATTAGTCCCCCCACTTCTCAGGCCGCAGCGACCACATGACGTGGGCAATTTGTAACATAATTAAATGATCACCACTTTGGTCAAGAATTTAATAGGCAAGTCATTAAGATGGATATGAGAAATGCTTACCACAAGTCTTCTCACCTTAAAATACTGCACTTGCTAATTACATCTGTTCAAAGAGAAAGGGCTGACAGTGTTTAAACTGGATGTTGACATAATGTATTACCCCGTCCTGCCAAATTCCCCAGTCCACAACACCATGCATCATCACAGCGATGGAATAGCTTTAGACTTATCAACACTAGTCACCAATCTCTTGTCTCCCATGAGAGAAAGGCAATGATGTTATGTCTATTTATGTGTATTGATTAATTGCTAGGAGCTTCTATTCTAAAGTGTGCATCTTGTGGCATTTTAGGGACTAGCCATTGGCTGTCATGACCATAATCATGTTAGTGTTTGGCTCTGACTGAGCGACTGCCCTTGTAATGGCCTCCCGGTCCCATTATTATTCCACACGGTAATGGATGCACATAGTAGATGAGATGGTGACAGTGTTGTCCTTTGTCGGGGTGGACACGGCATCCGGTCACCGCTCCGCAAGACTATGTATGCATGCGCGTTAATACCGCATGCTCATGTAAATTTGATTGATGAAAATTATTCATTGACTGCCAAGTCTTTCAGTTTATGCATATCGTCTCTGTCAGGTGGAAACCTCATATGTCCAAAACTGTTACTTTTCAGGATTCAAATTCAAAAATAGCAAAAGTAGCAGATCGAAGTGCAAAACATGTCGCTTTGCTCCGCGTTTCGAGCTTGCAGATCTGCTACTTTTGATGCTTTTGTGCGACACTGTAGAGCGATCAAGTAGGGAGTTCATTTACGCAAAGAAATAATAATAATCAAATATGGACATAAGAGGTTTCTGCCCGACAGCAACGATATTCTTTTTTATATGGGCTATCGAAGCATGCCGAAGCGTTATGAAGTAAGCGTACAGTTTTGTCGCGTTCCACTGACAGCCTCTGCGGGGAGCTCTGTTGCCCCTTCCACCAACAGAGGACTTAATTAGCCTGCTGCTATCTATCTGAGACATCTCCTGTTCCATCCCAGCGGCCACCTAAAGCTTCATTTCCCTGCCTGTCAGGGTCTGCCCCACTCACAATCTGTCTGTCTGCTGAGACATGCGGTTTGATAAAAAATCCACTCCGCCCACCACGTATTACATCTCATTTCCCATGCAGCCGGTTGTAGTAGGACCCCCAAGCACACTTAACCTCCCCTTGTGAGAGCAATGAAAAGTGCAATGGTGGACAAACACATTATACAGTAGAGTAGGCCACCTCCACCATCACACCACACAGTCACCTTCTGTAGACTGGAGGGGGAAATGCTGAACAGTGTTTTGCTAAGGGGTTTGTATAGCACAATAAGCATGTGTCCATCCTCAACAGAACAGGAATCCAATAGTGGCGTTTGCCCCTCCAGGACGCTATATCCCCTCCGTTTTATGGCCTATTTATGTCTCTGTTAGCACAAACCTTGAAATGGGGCTCGTAAAATTCTATACCGCTTAAAGGTATGCTACAGGTTTTTTCTTCACTCAGTGGGAACATAGGGCTGCTACAGTGTGGAAAGATCACAACACTTATCCTCGCTACACCTGGTTTTATTTATTTATTTTTCGTTATCATATACAGTATACAGCGTGATACAATTCCTTCGACAGGGTTGTGACAATTCCTGTGACTCCGACTTATGTGATGATTATCCAGTGGGCTGATATTGTAGCTGCCATTTGATGCACTTGATAAAAAAAATAAAAGATGAAAGAAATAGTATAGCTATTTGGTGAATCCATGGCAAGGTCAACCCAGCTCAGTGTATAGATACATTATTACAGAGTGAGCAAGAGAAAGAGAGCGAGAGACAGTCAGAGTCTCTCTCAAGACAGACTTTCAATTTGCATAAAAGTTTTTATTTTATTGCATTGTTTACCTGGTGGATTCATATAGATTGGACAGAGACAGTACAGACAAACAGAGCAAGTATACAATAGGGGTAAAACAGTTAATCATACTAATCTAATCAAATAAAATAAATGAAGATTTTACACAGTATATCTAGTACCTGCAGGTAAGTGTGCGTGAGCATAGCAGCAGATATACATGATATGGATGTTAGTGAAGGAGGCGTAAGAAAATAAAAATCAGTGTGTTGTACAACAAACACACTGACTCATTTTCACACTATCTTCATATAATTGGTCCTCACTAATACTCATGATGATATGATACCATTTTTACTCGGTCTGTATCTCAGATGAGGGCTGTGGAGAGTTCAGAAACCCGCCTACCAGAGATATTATTGTTAGGCATGTTTTTCTTTTTTCAAATATGATTTAAAAAATGTTATACCATTTTCTATTAACACGAGAACAATGGCTTCCATTATAGCGTGCTAACTTTACAGGAATAGATAGCCTGCTGTTTCTATTAACTTATAGATTCCCCATCGAAGATGTCACTGGTAGGCGGGTTTCTGAACTGTCCACAGCCCTCCTCTGAGACACAGACACAGAAAAACTGTAGCATATTATCATGAGTGAGGACCAATTATATGAAGATAGGTTGAAAACGGGAGAAGTCATCCTTTAACACACATTGCCTGCCAAAAAACGTTTTTACAAATACAACACTTGCCAGCCAAAAACGTTTAAAACTTTTTTTTCTTTTTTTCGCGGAAGCACAGTGAAACCCTCCGTGATTAGCAACCATCAGGGGATCGATCATACTGGAGATAAATATTCTGTGACTACTTGAAAAGGTAAGAAAATAACCCTAACCCTAATGCTAGCAGAGGCTGCAGCCTGTTTTAGAAAACCCCTGGCATTAAGTAGTTAATGAGACTAATCAATTTAGTCAATTATAAATATATTTTTAAAACGATTATTGCGTTGATTCGTTGATGTATACAAAATAAATCAGTTATCAGAAAAACGTGCTTCTCGATTATTATTAATCAAAAATATAACTGATAGGATAATCACAAAGAAGATCATTGATAGTTGCAGCCCTATAATAATGGATGGTTGTGAACTAGCTAGCCTGCTCGCTAGTTCAGCGTGTTCAGACAGAAATGCCATTTGAATACATCTAATCATCCACATCTGATTAGCTATCAAAGTGAAGTGGTCTAGCTCTATCGCCACATCTGCTACTCAATAACAGACGCATACATTCAAGCTCTAGCTGCAGGCTAATAAATCTTACTTTACTGTCAGAGGAGGGAATTGAGTTGAATGAGATGGGGCAGAAATGGCCATTCCAGCTGATTTCACCTGCTGGTCTGTCTATGACCCCAGCTGTGTCTCACCTTCAGATGCCACTTAAACTCATTAGAGGACAATGAAGAGATGTTTAAAAACAAATGCACACGCACACACACACACACGCGCGCACACATATTTTGCATCAGAGGCTTTGCATACTTTCCCAGACACTTTCTCGGCTGCAATATGTCTTTATTACCCACTTAGGGGAAAGTGGTTCTGTCACCTGACATTTGAATCTGGTTGTTATTGCAGTGGCATTGGGCTGGCGCCACAGAAGTGGACTGGACACATAAACCAATATGACACAGACAGCACCACCGAGATTGTCCTCACCAACCTCTCCGGGCGGGGGCATTATAAAGACAATGGCCAACGGGTCAAAGAAGGGTGAGTGGAGAGGGTCCCGAGAGACGGAGGGGGGTCGGGATGGATTTTCATTGCAGCAAATAATGACGACTCAAGCAATATCACCCTGCCTATGATTGTCCACACCAGTAATGATCAGTTGCGGATCATTGTATCAGGCGTGACCCTTTTGACCTCTGGTGTTTCCGTGGCAAAGCACTTGTGTCGTTACAAGTGACACTCGCTGATTGACAGCAGCTGATATAGAGGTGAAAATGACCACCCGATCTACTATGAATCACCCCATTCAATGGAAAGGAATTGCTCCAAATGTTCCCATTCAATGTGGTGGAATTGTACAATCTCTGCAACCCCGCTCACCCAGGTTACCGAAATTACTCCTAAAACCCCATTTAATGGAAAGTCTTCTCCATTGGCTGTTCTCTCGGACACCCCGCCCACCTCTTTCAGACTCGGGTTACAAAAATTACTGCAGAAGTCCCATTTAATGGTATTGAGAGGTTGCCATGGCAACATGGGCTAATATTGCGGTGGTTTTAAATGCATTTTGATTATATAACATTTATATTGTCACATTTATAATTTCTTTTTTATTTTCCCGTCCTTCAGTGAATTTATATGATTTTTTTTTTATAATGTATTTATTTATTCATTCTTTAATTTATTTTTTGCTGACCGAAATTGCGTTGCCATTGTGTTTAATTATTAATTATTTAATGATATTGATAATGTAATTTGGGCCATCGTGTTTATTCATTATTAAATGATAAAAATCAGTTTATTTGTTAAGTTTGGTAAGGGAGGGGTGTGGTGGATTGCTCCATTTACAACGCTAACATAAACGATCAGATTTCAAATATGAAGTGCTTAACTAAAGGCCACGGATGTTACAATTGTGTACGTTCCAGCTTGAGTACCCATATCTTCCGTATTGTTCAATAAAAAGCCTTTTAATCCGATCGACGGCCATTTTCTCCGTCTTTTCATCAGCTTTCAACTATGCGATCCTATCGGTTGGGAGGTGTATTGCACATTATAACTCTATGCGAAAATGGCCGACGATCGGATTAAAATGCTTTTTATCCAACAATACGGAAGATATGGGTACTCATGCTAAAACGTCGGCATGTATAACATCCTGGGCATTTAGGTAAGCACTTCATATTTGAAATCTGTACGTTTGTGTAGACGTTACAGTTGTAAATTGAGCAATTCATCACACCAGGTTGAAGAATGTCCATGACCGTCATCTTTCAGGCCTACCGCTGATAACCATTAGCACATTGTCTCAAAGTGGGGTCCGGGGACCCCCAGGGGTACTTGAGGGGGTTCCAGGGGGTCCCCAGCTAAATGATGGACAGGGACCGAATGGACCCTTATGGGTCTGTAACTCTGAGAGTGTACAAATGTAACCAAATGGACCCTAACAGGTCCATTTGGTTCCATTTGTACACTCTCAGAGTTAAATGAACATTGATTTTACAATATGAAAGTGGGTCCCAGAGACCTACATGCCATTAAATGGGGGTCCGTAGCCTAATGCATGTCAAACTGGGGGTCCTTGAAATTAAAATGGTTGAAATCACTGCTAGAGAGCCGTAAAAATCTTCTCTTATGGGGGTCCCTGGCTTATCATTTCAAATGGGGGTCCGCGGTCTAATAAGTGTCTATTTGGGGGTCCTTGGCACGAAAAAGTTTGAGAACCATTGCATTAGCACATGAAGTCAATTCATTGTTTAATTTCAAATAAGTTTAATTTCACTTATACCACTTCATTCTGTTGATGTTTCTATTTTACTGCTACAGCAATTCATCACAAGGCTTTTTCTTTACTATTTAGCATAAATATAGTCCTGGTTATTTCTCCCTAACGCCCTAAAAAGTCCAAACGGGACTATGTGGTTTGCGCATGTGCAAAGGAACGTTCAACATGGTGTGGTGGGTGTGGTGGGGATTGCTCCATTTACAACGCTAACGTCCAGGTCATAAACGATCAGATTTCAAATATGAAGTGCTTAACTAAAGGCCATGGATGTTAAAATGGTGTACGTTCCAGCTTGAGTACCCATATCTTCAGTATTGTTCAATAAAAAGCCTTTTAATCCGATCGACGGCCATTTTCTCCGTCTTTTCATCAGCTTTCAACTATGCGATCCTATCGGTTGGGAGGTGTATTGCACATTATAACTCTATACGAAAATGGCAGCCAATCGGATTAAAATGCTTTTTATTGAACAACACGGAATATACGGGTATTTTTGAGGGATCGTACATAATTGTAACGTCCGTGGCCATGGGGTAAGCACTTTATAGTTGAAATCTAGACGTTTATGTAGATGTACGGGCCGTAAATGGAAAAAGTGCAAACATCAGGTTGAAGTGTCATGATATGAAACCTATCTATCTATCTATCTACATTGGACTGACACAACGTGAGCTAAGAGACGTGGTTTAAATGCAACATAACACACATCACCACCCAAACAAACCTGGAAATATTCTGTGCATTTTCATATTTTGTTGATCATTTTTCGATAAGTGTTTGTTGAGAACGAGAGATTTGTTTAACTTTTCCAACCCCGTGACGTCACGTCAGATTACTTCCGCATTCCGCGTGTTCGTACTCATGTCTCTGTCAGTGTCAATAAAGATCTGACAAAACAAATGTTTTATGATCTATCTAAACGTTCAAATGTTTTAAAAAGGTGCTGACCCTATGGCCACGGATGTTACAATTATGTGCGGGCCCTTAAAAGTACCCGTATCTTCCGTATTGTTTAATAAAAAGCATTTTAATCTGATTGGTGGCCATTTTATCAGAGAGTTGTAATGTTGCGTGAGTGCAGTACACCTTTCAACCCATAGGGTCAGGTGAAAACATATGGAGAAAATGGCCAGCAATTGGATTAAAAGGCTTTTTATTGAACATTACAAAAGATAGAGGTACTTTTGAGAACCCATACATGATTTTAACATCTGTGGCCATGAGTTAATAATTTTATATTTAAAGTGTGAAGATTTATGTTGATGTACAGGCTGTAAATGCAGAAGTGCAAACACCAGGTTAAAGTTTCGCCATGACTGCCATAATGTATTATGGTTTCCAAGTGCTATACTGCCACCGGACATAAACATTAAAACATTAAAACAGATCAAATAATTGCTGTTTGTGGTTCTATAGGGCGTTGGTGTAAAGTAACTAAGTACATTTACTCAAGTACTGTACTTAAGTACAATTTTGAGGTATTTTTACTTTACTGGAGTATTTCCCAATTCTCAGTACTTTAAACGAAATGATGCAACGCTGATATCGCTTTTGTAATGCATTTTATAATATTTAAGGCACCCCGTGTGTATTGTATTCCAATAATAATAATAATAATAATAAGGGTAATAATAATCATAATAATAATAATGTAATTATAGAGCAGTAACACACTGAAATAATAAGGGTAATAATAATAATAATAAGGGTAATAATTGAATGTAGAGCAGTAACACACTGGAATAATAATGTAATGTATAGAGCAGTAACACACTGGAATAATAATAATAATAATAATAATAATAATAATAAGGGTAATAATAATAATAAGGGTAATAATAACAATAGTTAAGCCGTACACGATAGGGAGTTCCAATAGAAAAATATAAGCCTCGTGTACAATATAGGCTCGAAGTACTTGCGAGCGTACACGCCCCCATAGTTATAATGGGGCGTGTACGCTTGCATATGGGTGTCGTGTACGGCACCTGTGCTGACTACAATTTCCCAATGGAGGGCAGCAGTGAGCCATTTGTTGAGATCTAATAGGCCCATCCACATGTTTTACAGATCTAATTAGCCCATCTACATGTTTTACAGTTCTAATTGCTCCATCCACATGTTTTACAGATCTAATTGCTCCATCCACATGTTTTACAGATCTAATTGCTCCATCCACATGTTTTACAGATTTAATTGGCCCATCCACATGTTTTACATATCTAATTATCCCATCCACATGTTCTACAGATCTAATAGGCCCATCCACATGTTTTACAGATCTAATTGCTCCATCCACATGTTTTACAGATTTAATTGGCCCATCCACATGTTTTACATATCTAATTATCCCATCCACATGTTCTACAGATCTAATAGGCCCATCCACATGTTTTACAGATCTAATTGCTCCATCCACATGTTTTACAGATTTAATTGGCCCATCCACATGTTGTACATGTCTAATTAGCCCATCCACATATTTTACATATCTATTTAGCCCATCCACATGTTCTACAGATCTAATAGGCCCATCCACATGTTTTACATATCTAATTAGCCCATCCACATGTTTTACAGATCTAATTTCTCCATCCACATGTTCTACAGATCTAATTTCTCCATCCACATGTTCTACAGATCTAATAGGCCCATCCGCATGTTTTACAGATCTAATTGCTCCATCTACATGTTTTACAGATTTAATTGGCCCATCCATGTTTTACACATCTAATTAGCCCATCCACATGTTTTACATATCCAACTAGCCCATCCACATGTTTTACAGATCTAATAGGCCTATCCACATGTTTTACAGATCTAATTGCTCCATCCACATGTTTTACAGATCTAATAGGCCCATCCACATATTTTACAGATCAAATTAGCCCATCCACGTGTTTTACAGATCTACTGTGATTAGTTCATGTGTACAGAGACATCTATAGGTGCGACTGCAGTAAGCCACTTACTGTAGTTAGTTCATGTGTACACAGTGGTTACTCCCTATGGTCTGAGTATCTACAGGGCTGACAAGTAAAGTCTAATAGAGAGTATTAGAGTCTGCTAAAGCCTAGTACACTCTAGTCTAGCCTAGTCCAGCCTGTTCCATGCTAGTATGGCCTATACCACCTTCCCCTAGTCTGTTCTCCCAACAGGCTGGACTATACTAGTTTTGGTGCACTAGGCTGTACTGTACTGTACTGTACTGTACTGTACTGTACTGTACTGTACTGTACTGTACTAGACTCTACTGGTCTCTAATAGGCTGTTTTAAGCTCTAGTAGGCTTTGCTAGGCTTTGCTGGGCTCTATGAGGCTATAAAAGACAGTACTTTACTGTGGCTCATGCAAAACTATGGCTCGTGAACACAAGCTATGGCCCGTGTACACAGTGGTTACTCCCTATGGTCTGAGTATCTACAGGGCTGATGTAACCCAGGTTTCAAAAGGTTTTCAAAAGGTTTGTGTCACTGCTGTCTGTGTGTCACTGACAGAGTGACACACACAGTCACACACACACTCAGTCTCACTCAATCAATCAGTCACACCAGTGCTTGCAATTGTCAATCATTGCAATCACAGCCACGCCCTAAAGCAGAGACAGTCTGCAATAGCAGAGTGAGGTGCACACCACTCTGAGGCTACTGCAGACTTCCACCCAAACTAATACTCTCTATTATACTTTACTAGTCCCTTGTCAGCCCTGTAGATACTCAGACCATAGGGAGTAACCACTGTGTACACATAGTGGCCAAATTATTCAAGAAGCCCAATAACCCTAATTTTCAGAACCACATGTTTGTGTGTGAGGAAAGTTATATGGACGCGTCCGGGGTGAAGAGCTGATCAATAATACGTTGTCCGATTGTTTCAGCGCCCCCTAGGGGCCGAGATAATAGTGAAAAACAGTTTGAAAGGAGTAAAAACAAAATTGGACACCTGTTTCTGGGTCAGCGCGTCGCCCCGAACGCGCCCATATAACTCTCCTCGCACACGGCCTTACCATACTCCTTAATTGGCTAGGGTCAAATGTCAAGTTATTTCGCGCAATAAAGCGATATATCTCAAAATTGATGCATTTTTAGAATCCACCTTTCGGATATGTTGTACAGCTCGCCAAGGCGCACGCATGGATGTCTTGTTTGTCCCGGTACGACACTCCTAAGTTGACCTCCTACACTTTCAGAAGGCACATAGAGTCTTATATCTTAAGACCATATCAAAGGACAAAGTCAGAAATAGAAGTGTGTCGTAACGGGACAAACAAGACATCCACATGTGCGTCTCAGCCAGCTCTACAACATATCCAAAAAGTGGACCCTAAGTCCTTATCGTATTCGAGATATTGAGCGAGATAGCGAAGCCGTAACCATAGCCAATTAAGGGATAATTAAATCATGATTTGATATTAGGGTTTGATTATTTCAAATTTTAGCATTATTTTACGTGTAGATTTGGAAAAAAAATGTATCGGAGAAATCACAGGCTTGGAACACCCTAAAACCAACCAGGAAGTGGCCTTTTGAGGCACTTCCTGTTGTCCGAGAAAAAAGAAACTTGCATATTTGGAATCAGCGCCATCACATTAGTCTAAAGCCAGAGTCTCGAAGAAAAATACAATTTCTAAAAATGTAACGAGGGTTGACCTTTGCAGTCTTTTCGCTGACCTTTGAGCTTTATCAGTGTCAGAAAAAATCAGGGCCGGTGCCAAAAAATCTGGCTTACTCTCAATATGGATTGAGAGAAGTTTCGGATTTTAAAAAAATATCTGGAGCGATTAGTTACAGATTTTGTGCTCAACAAAATCAGTTTTTTATACAAAAGTCAACGTCCAATCTTTTTGGTGACCGTTTGTATTTCTGAAGGTCCTAGAAAATCGAGACCTATCCCATTCAATTCAGCGTCTTTTTTTGAGTCTGAAAAGGTGTTTTTTAATTTAAAAATAAAATATTTTTTAAAAATGTGAGAAAAGCTAAACTTTGAACTATTTCAAAAATCTATAACTTCTTATTAAACAATTCTAGACTATTGATGTAACCTACCATTCGACTCAATATCATATAAATAAGAGGGTGGAAGGGTCAAAATAAAATAATAATATGTTTGTGAAAAAAGCTTCAAGTTTACTAAACTTTAATGCTTGTTTAAACCACTTTTTAAGGGTCATACAAAATCGAGACCTAGCCCATTCGATTCAGCGTCCTCTTCTGAGTCTGAAAACGTGTTTTTTAATTTAAAAAAAATATTTTTGAAAATTGTGAGAAAAGCTTAACTTTTTTTTTACAAAAATCTATAACTTCTTATTGAAGTTATAGATTTTATGATATTGAGTCGAATGGTAGGTTACATCAATAGTCTAGAATTGTTTAATAAGAAGTTATAGATTTTTGAAATAGTTCAAAGTTTAGCTTTTCTCACATTTAAAAAAAATATTTTCTTTTTAAATTAAAAAACACCTTTTCAGACTAAAAAAAAGACGCTGAATTGAATGGGATAGGTCTCGATTTTCTAGGACCTTGGGAAATACAAACGGTCACCAAAAAGATTGGACGTTGACTTTTGTATAAAAATGTTGTGCTCAACAGATTTTGTTGAGCACAAAATCTGTAACTAATCGCTCCAGATATTTTTTTTAAATCCGAAACTTCTCTCAATCCATATTGAGAGTAAGCCAGATTTTTTGGCACCGGCCCTGATTTTTTCTGACACTGATATAGCTCAAAGGTCAGCGAAAAGACTGCAAAGGTCAACCCTCGTTACATTTTTATAGCCTCATTAAGCTAATCATATGGAGACCCACTGGACATAATTTGGGAATCCCCAGTATGGAAACAACTCTCTCAGGAGAGCAGTGCAAAGACTAGCCATGGTTTGTGTAGAACAAGGTGTCTCTGGGGAGGGGATGGGAGGCTGCCAAGTGGGATGAGACATCTGTGACAAGGCTCAAGCCCCATGCAGGGACTGCTGATGTTCTCTGTAAATCTTTGTGAAATGTGCTGTTTATGGCATTCCAGAGATTTCACCTTATGTGTACCTAATGGCCCAGTAAGAGTATGCAGGGACGAGAGGAAAGTTGGATGGACTGAAATGTCACATCCTGTTCAGCTAATACCTTCATTCACAATTTTGGAGAATAAGTGACTATTTCTTTGGTTTTTTGTTAGATCTTTATTTGCTCAGCATACACCAGGGTTTCCCAAAGTGGGTGCCGTGGCACCCTAGGGTGCCTTGATGCCTGTCCAGGGGTGATGAAGAATAATTTGATAATGTTTGGAATTCACCAACATCACTTCAGTAAGTTTAACCACTTAGATCCACTATATATATCAGCGTTGCATCATTTCGTTTAAAGTACTGAGAATTGGGAAATACTCCAGTAAAGTAAAAATACCTCAAAATTGTACTTAAGTACAGTACTTGAGTAAATGTACTTAGTTACTTTACACCAACGCCCTATAGAACCACAAACAGCAATTATTTGATCTGTTTTAATGTTTTAATGTTTATGTCCGGTGGCAGTATAGCACTTGGAAACCATAATACATTATGGCAGTCATGGCGAAACTTTAACCTGGTGTTTGCACTTCTGCATTTACAGCCTGTACATCAACATAAATCTTCACACTTTAAATATAAAATTATTAACTCATGGCCACAGATGTTAAAATCATGTATGGGTTCTCAAAAGTACCTCTATCTTTTGTAATGTTCAATAAAAAGCCTTTTAATCCAATTGCTGGCCATTTTCTCCATATGTTTTCACCTGACCCTATGGGTTGAAAGGTGTACTGCACTCACGCAACATTACAACTCTCTGATAAAATGGCCACCAATCAGATTAAAATGCTTTTTATTAAACAATACGGAAGATACGGGTACTTTTAAGGGCCCGCACATAATTGTAACATCCGTGGCCATAGGGTCAGCACCTTTTTAAAACATTTGAACGTTTAGATAGATCATAAAACATTTGTTTTGTCAGATCTTTATTGACACTGACAGAGACATGAGTACGAACACGCGGAATGCGGAAGTAATCTGACGTGACGTCACGGGGTTGGAAAAGTTAAACAAATCTCTCGTTCTCAACAAACACTTATCGAAAAATGATCAACAAAATATGAAAATGCACAGAATATTTCCAGGTTTGTTTGGGTGGTGATGTGTGTTATGTTGCATTTAAACCACGTATCTTAGCTCACGTTGTGTCAGTCCAATGTAGATAGATAGATAGATAGGTTTCATATCATGACACTTCAACCTGATGTTTGCACTTTTTCCATTTACGGCCCGTACATCTACATAAACGTCTAGATTTCAACTATAAAGTGCTTACCCCATGGCCACGGACGTTACAATTATGTACGATCCCTCAAAAATACCCGTATATTCCGTGTTGTTCAATAAAAAGCATTTTAATCCGATTGGCTGCCATTTTCGTATAGAGTTATAATGTGCAATACACCTCCCAACCGATAGGATCGCATAGTTGAAAGCTGATGAAAAGACGGAGAAAATGGCCGTCGATCGGATTAAAAGGCTTTTTATTGAACAATACTGAAGATATGGGTACTCAAGCTGGAACGTACACCATTTTAACATCCATGGCCTTTAGTTAAGCACTTCATATTTGAAATCTGATCGTTTATGACCTGGACGTTAGCGTTGTAAATGGAGCAATCCCCACCACACCCACCACACCATGTTGAACGTTCCTTTGCACATGCGCAAACCACATAGTCCCGTTTGGACTTTTTAGGGCGTTAGGGAGAAATAACCAGGACTATATTTATGCTAAATAGTAAAGAAAAAGCCTTGTGATGAATTGCTGTAGCAGTAAAATAGAAACATCAACAGAATGAAGTGGTATAAGTGAAATTAAACTTATTTGAAATTAAACAATGAATTGACTTCATGTGCTAATGCAATGGTTCTCAAACTTTTTCGTGCCAAGGACCCCCAAATAGACACTTATTAGACCGCGGACCCCCATTTGAAATGATAAGCCAGGGACCCCCATAAGAGAAGATTTTTACGGCTCTCTAGCAGTGATTTCAACCATTTTAATTTCAAGGACCCCCAGTTTGACATGCATTAGGCTACGGACCCCCATTTAATGGCATGTAGGTCTCTGGGACCCACTTTCATATTGTAAAATCAATGTTCATTTAACTCTGAGAGTGTACAAATGGAACCAAATGGACCTGTTAGGGTCCATTTGGTTACATTTGTACACTCTCAGAGTTACAGACCCATAAGGGTCCATTCGGTCCCTGTCCATCATTTAGCTGGGGACCCCCTGGAACCCCCTCAAGTACCCCTGGGGGTCCCCGGACCCCACTTTGAGACAATGTGCTAATGGTTATCAGCGGTAGGCCTGAAAGATGACGGTCATGGACATTCTTCAACCTGGTGTGATGAATTGCTCAATTTACAACTGTAACGTCTACACAAACGTACAGATTTCAAATATGAAGTGCTTACCTAAATGCCCAGGATGTTATACATGCCGACGTTTTAGCATGAGTACCCATATCTTCCGTATTGTTGGATAAAAAGCATTTTAATCCGATCGTCGGCCATTTTCGCATAGAGTTATAATGTGCAATACACCTCCCAACCGATAGGATCGCATAGTTGAAAGCTGATGAAAAGACGGAGAAAATGGCCGTCGATCGGATTAAAAGGCTTTTTATTGAACAATACGGAAGATATGGGTACTCAAGCTGGAACGTACACAATTGTAACATCCGTGGCCTTTAGTTAAGCACTTCATATTTGAAATCTGATCGTTTATGTTAGCGTTGTAAATGGAGCAATCCACCACACCCCTCCCTTACCAAACTTAACAAATAAACTGATTTTTATCATTTAATAATGAATAAACACGATGGCCCAAATTACATTATCAATATCATTAAATAATTAATAATTAAACACAATGGCAACGCAATTTCGGTCAGCAAAAAATAAATTAAAGAATGAATAAATAAATACATTATAAAAAAAAAATCATATAAATTCACTGAAGGACGGGAAAATAAAAAAGAAATTATAAATGTGACAATATAAATGTTATATAATCAAAATGCATTTAAAACCACCGCAATATTAGCCCATGTTGCCATGGCAACCTCTCAATACCATTAAATGGGACTTCTGCAGTAATTTTTGTAACCCGAGTCTGAAAGAGGTGGGCGGGGTGTCCGAGAGAACAGCCAATGGAGAAGACTTTCCATTAAATGGGGTTTTAGGAGTAATTTCGGTAACCTGGGTGAGCGGGGTTGCAGAGATTGTACAATTCCACCACATTGAATGGGAACATTTGGAGCAATTCCTTTCCATTGAATGGGGTGATTCATAGTAGATCGGGTGAAATGACACCCATCCATCACAAGCTGTTGTTCGCTCTGCTGTAGAAAAACCGGTTCTCACTTCTCAGTGAGATACACAGTAAAATCCTGAGGGCTTATTTAACTCTGATGGTGGACAAATGTAACAAAATGGACCCTTCTATGGGTCTACTTTTGCTCTTTGACTTGAGTGGTTTTCAACATCCATTACACAACTATTAGCACTTCTTCTTGAGTAGGATGTAATACTCCTTCCACGCTGTCTCTCCAGGTCTTTAATAAACAGAAAATACATTTTCAGGTGGATTGCAATTTTCAGCCAATCGGGAGAGAGTACTCATTTATCAGCTTAAATTTTATAGTACTGTTCCAGTTCTAATTGTGTCTGCTTACTTCTTCGTGTCATCACTTCCAATTTCACTTGTTTATTCTGTACCCTGCACAGTGCCGGTCCACCCTATACGTGAACAACGCAGCCGCTTAGGGACCCGGGAGTTGCCATATGAGGCAGGCTGCCATCCAAACTAATACATGTGTTTGCGGTCTGTTTCTGCTTTTCTGGCGACAAGCGAGCGTCAGCATCGTCACGTTTGTGTTGGGAGCCACGCAGGAATGTTGTCACTTGCTGTACTGTAGGTGTTGGGGAACATTAGCGATCATCGTCCTATTCATGATGACGATCTCAGCGGAGGTAGGTTACTGTGGTGTCTGAACCAACTCACCAGTGACAGTGGTCATGTGGTGTAAATGAAGGACTTGCCTTCCCCAACGAAAATGGCAGACCTACAAGCTCACAACGAGGTGCAACGATGCGTTGTGAGCTTGTAGATCTATAGCTAGGCAGATACCGGGAATAATCGTTCACTTCCGGATAAAAGCGCCAAAATTGGTACACATACTCCTTGGGTAGTACTGTTTTGATAAAACCCGTTAGCCACCTGAAAATTCAAGAGGGCGGCCATTTTTCAAGATGGCCGCCATTGAATATACAGTAATATTACATTTCCCAACAAAATCACATAGATACAAGCGCCAAAATTGGCAAACATACTCCTTGGGTATTGCTCTTTTGATAAAAAACAAAGATTTTAAGATGGTGGCCATTTTTCAAGATGGCCACCATTGAATATACAGTAATTCGCAGTAATTTCACAATAAAATGTCATAGATATGCACCAAAATTGGCACACACACTCTTTGGGTATTGCTCTTTTGATGAAACCTGTTACCCATGTAAAAATTCAAGATGGCAGCCATTTTTCAAGATGGCTACCATTGTACAGTAGGCTATATACAGTCAAATCACATTTAGAAGTAAAATAGCTTAGAAGCAAGCACCAAAATTGGCTCATATACCATTCTTTTAATAACATATTAGCAACCACCTAAAAATTCAAGATGGTGGCCCTTTTTCAAGATGGCTGCCATTTAATATACAGTATTGCTACATTTTGCAGTAAAATCACATAGATTAGCGCTGAGAGACTAGCGGATCTTGCAAGTGTAGATTACAAGTAGTAATAGCACCCTGGGATCACCCTTCGTCTAGTCTCTACCCTTCGACCTGTTTGGCTTGGGTAACCCTGCCAGGAGTACAAGACTCCTGCCGACATAGTTCTAGGGGTCATGGAGACATGCAAACTGCCCCACCACGATAAGGTGATGATCCCGTTGAGGCAGGTTTTTTTTTTTGTCTTTTCTTTATTTATTCTTTTTTTATTGTTTTTTATTGTTTTTTTATAGACAGTAGGCCTATACTTATTCGCTTGACCAAATTGTCTGTTTGTACGCTTATTGTCTTGCTGCCTGGATGAGGAAGACACTTCTAAACCTTGCATCTGCAGCTGCACTGTGCCGTGCAGGTCAGACCAAATCTGTAGCATTTGCATCGACCGCAGCACTCCGACTTGCATCCACACTTGGTCAGCTGCTTGCAACTCTCTGCAATGGGTGGGAGCTCTGTCCAAAATATCTGCCACAGATCTCCATTCTTCTTCCAGCCCCAGTTGGCAGGATCCTCTGTTTCTGGTTGAGTTATTGTTGACTGACTCCAGATACAGCCCGCCTGGTAGGCAGCACGCTTTACATGCTCCTTCAGCGCTGATCGGGTTGGAGGAATGGCTTCATATGGTCTCTGCTTCCAAGCAAACATGTCCAACCTTGCATCATCAACACCTTCAGCTGCGCTTGATCTGTCATACATCATGAGCGAACTCTCTCTCCTCCGTCCTGATACTCCTGGACCTGTCTGCAGCGTTCGACACAGTGAACCATCAGATCCTCCTCTCCACCCTTAAGGGGATGGGTGTCTCAGGCTCTTCACTCTCCCTGTTTGCATCCTACCTGACGGGTCGCTCCTACCAGGTGATGCTGAGAGGGTCTGTATCAGAACCACACAGACTCACTACTGGGGTTCCCCAAGGCTCGGTTCTGGGTCCTCTTCTTTTCTCTCTCTACACTACATCTCTTGGTGCTGTCATCCTCTCCCATGGCTTTTCCTACCACTGCTATGCCGATGACACCCAGCTGATCCTCTCATTCCCCCCCTCTGACACACAAGTGGAGGCACGCATTGCTGCTTGTCTGGCTGACATCTCGGAGTGGATGTCGACGCACCACCTGAAGCTCAACCTGGACAAGACCGAGCTGATGTTCCGGGGAAGGGCTGTCCGCACCGAGACATGGCCATCACCATTGTTAATGCTGTGGTGACGTCAACTCGGACTGCGAAGAATCTGGGTGTGACCCTGGACGATCAACTGTCATTCTCGGCAAACATCGCATCAGTGACACGGTCCTGCAGATTCCTCCTCTACAACATCAGGAGGATTTGCCCCTTCCTCACGGAGAAGGCAGCCCAGGTGCTCATCCAGGCTCTTGTCATCTCCCGCCTGGACTACTGCAACTCCCTCCTGGCTGGTGCTCCGGCATCTGCCATCAGACCTCTGGAGCTTGTTCAGAAAGCTGCAGCTCGTCTGGTGAATGAACTTCCCACTGATGTCAGGACAGCAGAGTCACTGCCCATCTTTCGCCGCAGGCTGAAAACACTACCCTTCCTCTTTGTCTTGTACAAGAAAATGCTACACATAATAGACTTATAACATAGCATGATCCCCTAATTTAGCAGAAGATTAGGATTCCGAGGCTGATATATGGTACAAGGAAGCCAGTGAGTCAGTCCATGGGTCCAGATTCAGATTCTACATAGTGAAACATGTATGATTTGACACCAAGATTACTCAAATAGGACATATTTTGGTGATTTTATTAAGAAATGCATTATTAGTGTATATTCAATGGCGGCCACCTTGCAAAATGGCCGCCATCTTGAATTTTTAGGTGGCTGCTAAAATGTTATTAAAAGAATGGTATATGAGCCAATTTTGGTGCTTGCTTCTAAGCTATTTTACTTCTAAATGTGATTTGACTGTATATAGCCTACTGTACAATGGTGGCCATCTTGAAAAATGGCTGCCATCTTGAATTTTTACATGGGTAACAGGTTTCATCAAAAGAGCAATACCCAAAGAGTGTGTGTGCCAATTTTGGTGCATATCTATGACATTTTATTGTGAAATTACTGCGAATTACTGTATATTCAATGGTGGCCATCTTGAAAAATGGCCACCATCTTAAAATCTTTGTTTTTTATCAAAAGAGCAATACCCAAGGAGTATGTTTGCCAATTTTGGCGCTTGTATCTATGTGATTTTGTTGGGAAATGTAATATTACTCTATATTCAATGGTGGCCATCTTGAAAAATGGCCGCCATCTTGAATTTTCAGGTGGCTAACGGGTTTTATCAAAACAGTACTACCCAAGGAGTATGTGTACCAATTTCGGCGCTTTTATCCGGAAGTGAACGATTCGCCTGTTTTTCGCCTGTTATCTGCCTAGCTACTAGCCAAATTACGAACCTCTCCCTCCGCTATACAGCTCCGAGATGAGGTTCCACTGGGCTGGCTACCGGAATCGGTGGAACACCGGCAAAGTGTCTGTGGATTACCTTTTTCGCCACAGCTGGTTTAGCAGAAAGTTTGAGGATCCAATGGTGTTAGCTGGTTTTGTCAGAAGCACTTTTTAATGCTTTTCATTGGTTCAATATTTGTTTTACCAACACACAGACGTAAAGGGTGTTCAATGATCCTGATTTATTGAACAAAATGCAAAAGTGTCAAAATAGAGTTAGCTGGTTTCTGCCGTACAGCAACAATACTTCATCGTACGACGGTGTCACACAAAAATAGTTCCCAACGTGCTGGGAGCTTGTAGATCTACTATTTTTGCTGTTTAAAAATACTAGACCATACCCGTCGGGGGATATGAGCATGGTCCACTTGTTTCACGGATGTGGCAACACCGGCGCTTGTTTCACACACATCATGATTTGGCAACCCGGGAGCCAGCAAACACAAAAACGCTAATAAACAGCTGACATTTGGGGAAAGCGAAAAACGGTGTTCCATGCACATGGTAATGGTCAATGGCTGTGTGCAAATGCAGATCAACTGCTCCAGCCACTGAGGAGAACCGGGCAGAAGAGATTTTGGCCATGCACAGACAGACACAGGATGATATAAAATACAACAATCGGATCCTTCATCCTGCCTCATCCATCCCAACATCATCATTATAATGATTTGCATTCAGTGTTCAATGTCATCATGACCTGTACGCATCGATGGTCATAATTGTGTGATGAAAAACACACGCTGAAGCATATTATTCCACACATTGCTGCTATCGCCCGTCCCCATAAATGAGAATTGACCGTGCCTTTTGTGCTGATGGTGGAAGACTTCCTAGTGCTGTTGTGCGCGTGCATGTGCGCGTGCGTGTGCGTACACGTGTGTGTGTGTGTGTGTGTGTGTGTGTGTGTGTGTGTGTGTGTGTGTGTGTGCGGTGCATGCGGGGTGCGGTGCGTGTGTGCGTGCATGCTTGTGTGCATATGTGTGTGTGTGTGTGTGTGTGTGTGTGTGTGTGTGTGTGTGTATCATCCCCTCCCAGGCCTCCATCTCCTGGGAGAAAATGCACGAGAGCACTGCCTCAGAAATGGTCCGAGACATGACAAGTCTCAATTCCCCAGAGTGTGACTTACTGGTACTGCACAGTAAAATCCTCTGTGTTCATTTAAATGGGAATGAAACTCTAGGCTGATCTTGTATTTTGTTTTCCTTTGCAAGCATGTTATACAATTCATGTATACTATACCTTATTTCAGACCATTTTCCAAAGCATACAGGCTTCTCAGGTGCCCACTCTTCTGGTTACCCAGGAGTTTAACTAGTCATATTGCATACTACTAGCCTATAAGTCACAACAACCAGAGTCAAAATGCTTTGATTTAATTGACACGATTTCACATACCGTGTTAGCCTCTGGGGTCACTTGGTAGGCAAGGAACTGTGTCAATGCTCCCTGGCTACCTATGCTGCTTCTCACTTTATGTTGTTTATGGATTCTACCGTGGCCAGTGGCCACCCTTATTTTTTCCTCCACTCAGTTCTATACTTCTGACGTCTCAGTCTTTAGTTTTTTCTTTAGACATTCAACTTGTGTTCTGAGCCTGGTAGTACTGTTGGCGCTCGCATTGTCATGCTTGCATGTTTGTTGTGGTTTGAATGGAGGGAGGGTGTGGGGGGATCGTATCTTAGCAACACTGAAAGCGCTAACTCTCATTGGTCGTGTCATGAGTAAATTAGCCAATGAGCCAATGAGCCGCTGAGTGCATTTTCAGACACCAGACTCAGACTCGCACAGCTCACAGGCAGTTACACAGCAACAAGAGGGGAGCAGGAAGCGCAGCAACACAGCAAAATTACCACAATGTCTCAAATAAATTGCCCTGTCATTCATATTGATTCCACGACCTTAAAATACGTAACAAAGTGCGTCCCGTATCAGTTCAATACGGGACACGTCTTTTTTTTCCAAATACGGGACAATTTCGTATTTTACGAGACGGATGGCAATCCTAGATTAAGGTACAAAGTGTCATTACATGTCGACCGCATAATCCACATAATCCGAAAAGCGTATTATCTTATTATATTATTATATTTTTTACGGATCTACTGGTAAACTAATGTGTTACTTGTTGTTTAACCACTTAAACCCCATATGGGTAACGAGAGTCCCTCAGGGCTCAATATTAGTGTCTTTTCTGTTTTCTGTTATTGTAGGGAAAGCTTTCACTGAAAATAGCCGATCGACAAGCTCACAATCCAACGCAATGTGTCGCGTTGTGAGCTTGTGGATCTGCTATTTTCAGCTTTCCCCACAATGCCGATGCTGGGGTTTAAGTGGTTAATTATCTTTTTCAGACAACAGCGTTTGCTAGCCACTTCCATGAATGTGTTTTACAAGGACAGACCCTTAGAGTAGACAACCATTATTCTGCCAGCCTGTGTTGTCCACACATCTATGACAGACGGTAGACTACAGGGGATTCCAGGAGATACGATGCTGTCGAAATGTAATGGAGTCAACATGATGATTTGGTCTGATGTGGTATGTCATTTGGTCTGTAATTCCCTTACTGTCTTTTTATTGTAAAAATGACATGAACTATGATCAGAATTGCACATTCCCAATGTGTATTCAACTAGTAATAATTTAGCTGAATTCCATGTTGAGAATCACGGCGCTACCTGCACAACCTGCTGAGATTTCAAAGTATTCTTTTATAAATAGTCTATACTGTACATCATAAACCGTACATCATTTGGTTGTAGCTGAAATATTTTCACCTACGCTACACTTCAACTATGCTGATGTAGTTTCAGTTTGGATTGTTAGACAACATTAGGAACACAATTAGTAGCGAAACATCTGAGGAAAAGAACTTGGACACGGTGTATGATACTAGAAGATAAGACGTTCCACCACACATCAAACGACCGGGCCGGTCCATCTCTGGAGCAGCAGACATCAGACCTTAACGGTGAATGAAGAATGAATAGAATTAATCTGAGAACCAATTTATTAACAGCAAAACTATATCAAAAAGCTGTCCATAAACTCCAAAACACTGCTCATATTATGCTGAAAAATGTTTCCATAATCTAATATCACCACAGAAGAAGAACATTTAGTTTTGTGGACAAACTGCGACATGAACGAGTGAAGAACGTGCATGGGCCTGCCCGTAGGGTTCAACCCAAGCCCCCAGAGTTGCTGAGAAACATTGAAGCCGCCACCCCAGTGGCCAAAGCTGGAACTGCAGGCGGGGAGAAATACATGCGCGAGCAAAACATACCGAGAGATATTTATATATATAGATATAAATATGTAAACATATTATACATAAATACATATGCATTTACATATAAATAGGCATCTCGAGAGTATTTAATAAATATCTCGCGTTCAATCCTTGACACACGGGCTGCCGTAGAACGCAAAAAGGACACTAGTGCGCATGCTCATAACTCTATGGTGTGTCCAAAAACGACTCAATAATTCTACTTCCGGCAGGCTTCCGGGTGCTTCAAAACGCCAGTGAGCACATTCATTGAAATGATAGCTGGGGGCGGGGCAATCCGCCCTCTAGTTATATTATACCTCTATGGTTCAACCGGAGCTCATTCACATGCACGTGAGCGCCCAGGCACGTGCGGCTTTCGTGCATGAGCCGGTTACCTACAGTAACATTAGTAATCACAATGATTGAACACACGTATGTTACACAGACACCAACAGTATCCCATTTGGATTACAAATTGATAGCCAGCTGGCAGAACGAACATTGTTACAGAGGCTAAAGGTGGCTGCATGCTACCATTTTATGTGATCACCCTTTCACCTTTTAGGTAGAAACGTTTTCACTTAAAAGGTGATTATGATACTTGACGCTCATAGTCCGGTGATGTCGGTCAGTAAAAGCAGAGACATGTATTGCGGTGAGCGGTGAGTCGCTTATCATCAGTGACGTCATGTTTAAGTTTTTAAACCACCGCGCTGAGAGGGTGATCACCGAAAATGGTAGCATGCGCCCCCCCCTTAAGAATCTTAACCCTCTGTTATTTTAACCCAATTCTCTCGTTTCCTGTCTATCAGGCCATGCCTTGATTAGAAAGGACTTAATTAATCCAAAACAAAAGCTCGAGGAGACACAAACGCGAAGGTTGTGGCACTGGTTGTTGACATTGTTCTATCAGACAGCTTGAAGGGAGGAAGTCCTCTGTCTGAGCTGCCAGGAGGCCTGCCTGTGTTTGAGGCGGAGGGGGGGATAAGAGTCCGCCCTGTTATCTTTGTGTAAAGGTCACACAGGTCATTTACGGAAGAACCAAAAGCAACAGCCATCTGTGTATTCTGTTTTCCACGCACTCTGCTGCGGCTATCTTAGCCCAATGTGAACCGAACACACACACACAGACGTCACAGCACTCATTCATATCTGCACACAGGCAGCATGATGAAGGATGCATTGTCAGAGCGATGGAGTTGGAAAACCCCCAAATATGTTTTCTTTCTGTGCAGTGTGTGTGTGTGTGTGTGTGTGTGTGTGTGTGTGTACGTGTTGGGTGTTATTGTTTTTCGTAATGCATTTCGATTCATCATGCCCTCGCCTTAGAATGAATGGTAGTGATTTATTCGGTGGGGGGGCTGCTGTCTAACTGTGTGTTCATATCGTGCAGATTTACTTGCAAAACTTTCAGGGCAAATATTTTACGATCAAGCTTTCGAGTCAAGCTTTCACACAACAGGAAACAGTTTATCAGCAACGTGTACACGTAAGTAATTTCAATGCACTCTGTGCAGTGCCAAATTCTGGGGTTCATGGAGTAGCATACTCGCTAGCGCTTTAGCACTGATGTTTACATATTGTCTATTGGCTGGCACATTTTGTTACATAAGCAAACAATTAGCAGCACACACAGTAAAATCCTTGAGTGTCTATTATTCATCCATTTGAAATTTTTTTCCGAAAAAATATAACCAAACAGAGGTTCCAGCCGCTGTGCGGCCCTCCCATCTATGTCACACCACTGATCCGACATATACAGTACACCCATTATGTTAATGGACATATATGGAGATCTGGTTGTCCAGAACCAACGATACGACCGATATGCCTGGTCCGACCAGTCAACTTCAAAATGGGTGTGCGTATTGCCGGGGACCCAAGGGAGTGATATGCAGAGTGGGATGTCGGTCGGATCAGCGGATATACTGTACATGAAATATCAACATATCTGCAAATCCCCATACAGCATACAGTACTCTGATGTAAAGATTTGTTTTTGGGCCTTTATGCCTTTATTTATAGGACACTAGGCTGACAGGAAATGGGAGAGAGATGGGAAATGACCAGCAAAGGTCGTCGGGATCGGGATTTGAACTCTTGACACACTGTCAGGCTGGCATTGGAAGCCTAGGGTGCCTGTACCGCCACGCTGCGGCCCAGGCCAGTACTCTGATGTATGGCGTCAAAGTACTGACGTCATAGCCTGGCCTGGACTCCATATTTGGGCCTGGCTTACATGGAACTCCATATATGGGCATAAAAGGGACACAGTGCGCCTCAACAACTACAGCCCCTGAGGGCTGAGGCCATGTACGCAAATGTCTGACATTGGTTCATATTACCCCTTGCAGGTCCATTTGGTTACATTTACACTCTACATTTCTACATTTACACTCTACACTTGTACACACATCGCATTCTGACGCGTTGTGAGCTTGTAGATGAGCTATTACCTCTATTTGTCATACGATGAAGTATACTGTCTCTGTCGGATGGAAAATGTCCAAAACTGTTACTTTTCAGGATTCCAATGCAAACATAGCAAAAGTATAGCAGATTGACAAGCTCAAAACGTGTCCCTCCGCGCCACGTTTCGAGCTTGTGGATCTGCTACTTTTGCTGCTTGTGTTTGATGCTGTATAATATGATCAAGTAGGGTGTTAAAGGAGTAGTTCACCCAAAATAAATCACATTTTCTATCAATTACACACCCCATGAAATCTTGAATTCATGGAGATTTTGTTGTTTTTGTTGCATTCCTACGGCAATAATTTTATGACCGGCGGTCGGCGGAGTCTCCGGTAGGACAGGGAGTCTCCTACCGGAAACTTCATGCATTCACGGCTTCATGGGGTGTGTAAATACTTTACACATCATGGTGCAGTTTACGGTCAGCCTGCCATAGTTTTACCATTCTGTAGTTGTCTAACCTGTACAGGAAAAAAAAGCATGGGGTACTTTGCATGCCCCTCTAAATGAACAGTGAGGATCTGAGACTGTGTATAGACCCATAGCTACACAGTAATGTAAGGACCAGTGTAATGCAAAGTGTTGTCAAAGGTATTTGTTTAGTGGGCACTAGTATCTGCATCCTCCCAGTCTCCTTCAGCGCAGAGATGTGAAAACATGCACAGGAAGAGTAAATCCAGGCTAGGGGCTTTTTCGTGATCCCATTGTTTTCCCTCTGGATCTGCATCAGCCACACACACACACACACACACACACACACACACACACACACACACACACACACACACACACACACACAATGCTGCAGCCTGATAACGAGCACAACATTGCTTACATGCTCATCTACTGTATACTCAGATGCAGTCAAGCAGTGCACTTACTGTATACCTGCATGTACAGACTTTTGCACAATGCAGACGTTTGCAAGTCCATGCGCACTCATGCGCGCACCTGCACGCACGCACGCACGCACGCACGCACGCACGCACGCACGCACGCACGCACGCACGCACAGACAGACAGACAGACAGACAGACAGAGACACACACACACACACACACACACACACACACACACACACACACACACACACACACACACACACACACACACACACACACACACACACACACACACACACACACACACATACACACATACACACACATACTTGTACACACACACACACACACAGGACATAGACATGTACTATACGGACAGGATGCAACCATTGAGAAAATGCAGGACAGGCCAATTATGACGAGAAACAAAAAACATACTTCAAAGAATGAGGGAATATAAAACGCTTTACAACACTGATTCTCAAACTTTTTAATTTCAAGGACCCCCAGTTTACTATGCATTAGGGCCACGGCCTCCATAACTCTCAGAGTTACCAGGCATCTAGCTGGGGACCCACTGGAACCCCAAGGACCCCTGGGGGTCCCCAGACCCCACTCTGAGAACCACTACTTCAATACTACCAAGTCGGCCCATGGCCAAAATTTGCATTTTAAAACTAAATGTGAGATGCAAAAAAAACGCAGAGAAAGGAAACACGCACACGCACACGCACACGCACACACGCACACACACACACACACACACACACACACACACACACACACACACACACACACACACACACACACACACACACACACTCACACTCACACTCACACTCACACTCACACTCACACTCACACACACACACACCACTCTCACAGGGATAGATTTGCTCGCAATGCTCATTAATCTACGATACTAAAGGCCACTGCCTTCTGCTGCGACTGTGCCATTGTTACCGTATTTGAAAGAATATCCACGCGAGTTTTACATCACTTCTTGATAGTTTTAATTTGAGCCCATATATCACAGTTTTACAGTACAGCTTGGAGGATTGTTTTACTTTGAACAGAGGAGAGAAAAAAATAGAATAACAAAGCTGTCTGTTATCAGGGTCTGACCTCTTATTCTCCAGGCTTCAGGCTAATTAAATGGGATGTGACAGCTATTGTGCTGTAGCCATCAGCGTTGCCAGATTTTGCGAGAGAAACAAGCGGCCGGGTCTACGAAAACAAGCCCAAAAGAAGCGAGTTGAAGCGACCAGTTTTACCACCAGTTTTGCAACTATTTGAAAATAACCGATCGACAAGCTCACAACGTGTTACGTTGTGTTTAGAAACATTAAACATTTTGCAGCAAAAAACAATTGACGCTTCACCAGCACGTTTCTCCGTTTTAGCACTCCTTCAGCAGCAGCTGCTTCTAAATTTGGATAGTTTTGTCTTCTTTCTTCTTCTTTCTTCTTCTTCTCCTCGCCGTTTGGTGCTCCCCCAAGGTTGGTACCCTGTGCTTCAGCAATCAGCACCTAAAACACTTCCGTTAAGCTGGCATTGGACATAGGAGTTCAAGGTAGAAGTGAGTCAGCACTGAGCCCCTTCTTGTTCACTATGGTGATGGACAGGCTGACGGATGAGGTTAGACAGGAATCCCCATGGACCATGATGTTTGCAGATGACATTGTGATCTGTACTGGGAATCCCCATGGACCATGATGTTTGCAGATGACATTGTGATCTGTACTGAGAACAGTGAGCAGGTAGAGGAAAATCTAGAGAGGTGGAGATATGCCCTGCAGGTGAGGAATGAAGGTTAGCCGCAGCAAGGCAGAATACATGTGTGTGAATCAGAGGAACCCAAGTGGAACAGTGAGGTTACAGGGAGTAGAGGTAAGAAGGTGGAGGATTTTAAGTACTTATAGGGTCAACATTCCAGAGCAATGGAGAGTGTGGAAAAGAGGTGAAGAAACGAGTGCAAGCAGGTTGGAACAGGTGGGAAAAAGTGTCAGGTGTGATAGGAAAGTATCAGCAAGAATGAAAGGGAAGGTGTACAAGACGGTGGTGAGACCAGCTATGTTGTATGGTTTAGAGACAGTCAGTCGCACTGAGGAAAAGACAGGAAGCAGAGCTGTAGGTAGCAGAGACTTAAATGTTGAGGTTCTCTCTGGGAGTAACAAGGATGGATAGAACCAGGAACGAGTACATCAGAGGGACAGTGCATGTTAGATATTTTGGAGATAAAGCCGGAGAGGCCCGACTGAGATGGTTCGGACATAGGAGATACAGAGGAGGGATAGTGAGTAGGTAGAACTCACAGAATTTAGTATACAGCAGAAGGATGCTGAGGTTGGAACTGCCAGGCAGGATGCGAAGATTTATGGATGTACTGTAGTGAAAGAGGACATGAAGTTAGTTGGTGTGAGAAGAGGAGGCAGAGGACAGGGTGAGATGGAGGCAGATGATTCACTGTGGCGACCCATGAAGGGAACAGCCGAAAGGAAAAGAAAACCCAACATTAGGAAGCAAGCCCAAATAACCAAACTACACTTTAGAAACAAACCCCAAAAACAAACGCAACCAGCGACTACCAATATTTACAAGCGACTCTACAGAAAAACAAGCCCAAAATTGGTTATAATAAGCAGACATGGCAACACTGGTAGCCATGCCCTTTATACAGCAATAATACTTTGCTATTAGGGAGTCAGGGTAGCCGCTTTATCTTTATGCTAAGGCTATACTTAACATAAACATTGAGATTACTGCACAGTGGAACATAATGAGCCACTAATACACCACCTCCCAATAATAAATAGAGAGTGTTAGCTAAGTGTTAATTATCATTTTATAGATGCCAACTGAGAGAAATCCAAATGTGCTGTTATGAGTAAACGCCAAAAAATATGCCACGTGTATTCGTTTTTTATCATATTTTATTTCGTTTTTGATGACATTGTAGTGGAAACAATAATATTGACTAGTTGTATTGATTGCAGAGTTAAGGGAGCCTACGGGGAATAAACCTTTATTTGCAGTTTTTTTGATGAAGTGCTGACTTCCCATGGTCCACCTGTTTACAGCGCTACACTGCTCCAGGCTGTGTCACTAGGAGGGGGGGGGGGGTGCATGAAGAGTGGTCCTGCTTTTATACTGCTGGGAGAATGTAGTAGTGTACAATGCTGACAACAGGGTTTTCTTTTTCACTCGTCTCAGCCTATACATAACCAATTTTATGAACAGAAACACCTGAGCTATGTAGCGGTGCCTCTGGATGTGTTCAATAATGCAAATCTAGCCGGCTTTACAACCCTGGCTGCTCATCAAAATATATCAAACTCCCTTAAGCTTCAGATAATCGGCACCCCCGTCAATTTCCTTTCACTTTAATGAAGTGTTGTCATATATGCATCTGCTCAGAAGTCTCTCAATCGGAATCTAAAGCTTGGGGCAAATACCCAGGTCTCAGAAGAATGCACTGCTTGTTATTAGGTCATGCACATGGTTGAAGATCAATAAAACACATCAATAATAGTTCAATCCATTACAGCAGTCCAGCATTTTGCCACCCACTAATTATAAAGGTGTTCAGGTCATTGTAAGAAGTTAAAGACCTCTGCCTGATTGGGCTTGAAGACGCCACAAATCAATACCTTGCACTTAATACACTGCACGCCATTTGCAGCATGAGTAAGTGTCTTATTTCCTTTAGCAGTGAAGTTCACAGCCAAAGACATGATGATATAGGACAGGAACACACTGCGGCATAATAGGGACAATTTAGTGCAAAACAAGTGCTTCCAGTAATCGACTGCATTAAAGTGCAATGTCACACAGCCTTCAGTCTCAGCGGGTCGACGAAAACACATCCATTCTTCCCCCATGTCCAGTCACCACTGGCAAAGCAGGTGTTGGTGAATTGTCTCAACTCTGGCAGCTAAGCGACTGACCCCTTTCCTGTTTGGGCCAAGCGCGGGTCACTCTGTCCTCTATACTACGGCATGTTTTTCCTAGTGTCTCCGTTCCCTTTCTCTCTTCCAGTCAGAGTTGTATTCCAGGTGGGGGGTGACAGAGCACGGCGCTGCAGCTATACAGGCGGTCCAGGAAATTTGTGTCGTCCGTCCAAAAACATGTTTTGACCGTCTGTGCCACATCTGGAGGGATATTTACTCCTGAAGCCATTCTTTTCCTCAGTGCACACATGACACAATGCCATATACTGACAGCTTCTATTTGCACACCCTGCAGAGAGAAGAGAGAAAAAAACATATTTTGCACGAGCAAAAAGCAAGAAAGAAAAAGGTCAGATTTAGCAATTGTGAATAGAACGCTCTCTCCAGAGGAACACAATTGGCACTGGCAATGAACAGAGTAGGGGCTATCTTTAGAGGTGCTTTTCCATTCAAGAACAAAAGGTTACGTTGTGCAGCTGTGAATATAGTACTACTGACACATTTAAAACTGGCTTCACTTTTTAACACTGCATCATGGTTATTATCACACACGATGCAAGTCGTTACAAAACAATGGAGTCACAATGACAATATTGTTTTGGTCGTTGGCCTTTTACTGTATCATACCAAAACATGCACCATGCCATATTTTAGCAAATGAACAACATGATTACTGCAATAACACAGTGATTACATAAAGACATCCCAAATGATGACATTTTAATAGTTTGCCGAAACAGCTGTATAGTTAGTGATATGAGGGGGGGGGACTGTTTTATAATGATGTTATGAAAATGCTTGGAGTAAACTGACCTGTGGTTTTCTAGAAATGTGAGGTAATGTTTTGCTAGAATATATTTTCTAATAAGACAGCTTTGAAGTCTGTACACCTGGTCCCATGTAAGGGGGGGTTGAGCATATTCTTTTCTCCTTTTCCTTGTTTATGTATATTTTTTAGATAGCCTGGGTCAGCCTAATCCATATGCTCACTTTAGTGTATTGGGACAATTAGACAAACAGTTTAGGTAGAGTCACTGACTGTCTTGGGTCAATCTGTCTTATGCTTTTCTCTTGACCAGATCACTAGGGTATATTCTTATACATATAAATAAATATAATAAAATAGTGTACTATACTTCAAGTCATTCGTATTTTGATGGTTTGTTTATAGCAGAGATACATTTTCCACACCAGCACAAAACACTGGGATACTTATTGTTCGGTGTAACGGCAATACAACAGGTGAGTTGAATTAACACAAGGTCATAATTATTTTAACATTTTCAAACTGCTCTGGTGAGATTGACGAAGCTTTGCACCCGCAGCAGCACATAATCCTTCCTCTCGCACCAAACCATCTGGAATGGGAATTTTGCCTTGTGTGTAATGTATTGGCCCATATTGGCCGGTATGCCTCTGCAATCTACGGGACCAGTGCCCCGTAGCGATATACGCAGCAGAGCTGATATTCTTTCATTGTACTTTTCTCCTCTATCCACTATCCTGTTCAACTGTGAATTCTCCCAGGTCCTCTGCATTGTATGACCTTCAATAGGCAGAGGACAAAGGCAAGAGGTGAGATATTCCCTTTCAGATGTGTGGGCGTTTAACCTGCATTGGGAGCCGTCAAACTATAGGGGCCCCCAGGTGGCTGACTATCCCAGCCTCCCCCAGTGTTTTAGAACATATCTTTGTCCTTGAAAAGCCCCCTGTATGAATCCCGGGTGGAAGCTGCTCATAAGTGTGTCTTTCAGTAATCAAGCCATCAGACACAACACAGCAGCCAGCCACTCAATCAGCTCTATTTAACAGTCTACCTAAGGGGTTAACATTGCCAACCTTGTCCATCTGTTGCTAAGGAAGTGTTGCCTGTTGTGCAGGAAACAGGGAGAGCAGTTTCCTGTTATGAAGAGACGTTTTTAAAGGGTTGCTTTCATTCAATCATGCAACAGATGCCGGTCCAGGAAAGCCTCGGCCAATAGCAGTAGCTTTTTGGTGTACTGGAGAAACTGTTTTGGTTTTAGGAACTTTTCTATTATGTGTAGTCTAGTAGACTCAGGAAATATTGCACAAGCAAATCATATTGTATATAACAATTGGTGAGAAGATTCATAATTAGCCTATGCACTTGATGCATTTTCCTCAGTAGGCTACAATTATTCATCCCCACTCAGACATGAGGGTGCAGCCTACATTACACACTTTAAAGCAAATAGGTGAAAAAGGCTACATAAACCCCATGTGGTTAAGCGGAGTCCCTCAGGGCTCTATACTCGTACCTTTTCTGTTTTCTATCTGTTATTGTGTTGCATTGTGACATTGTCGATCTGCTATTTTCAGCGAAAGCATCCCCACAATTTGGATGCTGGGGTTTGGTTAAGCCTCAACTGTCGCTAAACAACCCAGCTGTCCAAAGTTCAAAGGCCCTGGCTGTGTTCTGCACCAAAGTCGACCTGCCCTGTGACCAATGTATGTCACATCAATACATAGGCCTATCTATCTCTGTGCAAAAGCAACTACAACAATCCCACAGCTTTATGTTTACATTGCGAAAACACAAGATTTTAGATGGAAAAGTGATGCATTCATATAATAATAATAATCACACATCATTTAATTTGAATATGTTCATCGGTCCTAGACCTAGGCTACTCAGTGTGAGTGTGGGATTATTAGCCTCACCAGGGAGCGTGAAGGAACACCTCCCGTCTCCTCACAGACAGCGTTGCCATGTCTGCTTATTATAAGCTATACTTTGGGCTTGTTTTTCTGTAAAGTTGCTTGCAAATTTTTGTTGTGGTTACGGGTTGCAGTTTTTGGGCTTGTTCCTAAAGTGTAGTTGCTTATTTGAGCTCTGCTTCCTAATGCTGTTTAATTAAAACAGTGGTTCTCAAACATTTTCATGTCAAGGACCCCCAAATTAATGTATTTGTCCTCGCCCCCCCCCGGGCCATCTAAAAAATATGTTGTGCCAGGGACCCCTGTGCCAGATTTGTGTTAATCTGGTAATAAATGCTTAAAAAAATATCCAAAATGTTTTTCAAGATTATCTTTGGAAAATAGTAGATGCATAATATGAGCACTTTAAACCTAGGTTTAAAGTGCTCATGTGGCTTCTTTTTGTGCTTGTTTTCATAAACCAGGTTGCTTATTTATATCGCAGAATCTGGCAACACTGCTCCCGTCTCCTCACAGATGCTGCCAGCAGCGCAGCGCATCAGTCTGAGTCCACAGACACACATGACCGTCCGCTGGACACAGCAACACTCTGTCTGAACAACAACCAGATCGGAGTGTTCTTCAAGAAGTAGCCCTTTAGTTGGGGGAAAACGGGACTTTGAGGTGTTGTTGTTATTGTTTTTTTTGTTTTTTTAGTTTTTTTATCAACTATATTTTGTGCGCAATGTGTTTGTTGGACTAAGTTTCACGTGCAGCACAGTGGAGCCGAAATGATGTGGAGAACTATCGGTTGCCATGGTGGATGATGTTCCAAGATGAATGCAGGTGCGTAATTAAATAACAGCTAATAGCCTTCACTTCATTCATGTTTAATGTACAACAAAGCGACCTTTAAAAAAACAGCAATGAGAGAAAGAGACAGTATAGGCTACTAGAAATGTGTACAATAAATAATCAAAAGAAAACCAATATTGTTCCTTTTGAAAATATGGTCCATTTGTTTTAATTGCCAAGTGTGGTCCAAATGAGTTTAATTGGCAACTCAAAGCAGAAGTATTTGATTGATTGATTGATTGAATACTTTATTAACAGTTTGCCAAAAAAAAAAAAAAGCACAGAAGTACAGTTCCATACAAAAGGATGCTAAAAGGATTAAACCCAAAAAATCGCTATGGCTTGTTTCCATTGGGGTCCTGTGTACTCAATTCATCAAAACATTTAATGACAAACGAATATACAATAATATGCAAAAACATCATATAAACGAGTATTTCAATATTTCAAAAAAGAATAATATGTACAGTAAACAGTTGGGGGTGGGGGGGCATTTCTGTTGATAAGCTTTATGTTAAGTATAATGTTACTTTATTTAAGCTATAATACACTATCTTGTCTAGACTACTATATTAACATGAACAACTAATCAACATAGGATATTACTGTCAGTCCTCAGTGCAATGTATGTGGGACTAGATTTGACCTGTAGCCTTGGATCAAGACTATCATAGATGTATTTGATTGAGTCTGACTTTTGCTTTCATAAAGCAAACGATCAAATACATCTATGATAGTCTTCTTGATCCAAGGAGAGATTTGACCCTTTCACATACATTGTACATTAGCCCTACACTTGCTTGTCATTATAGTTTTCCACTAGGAAATTGTTCAGTGTAGAACTGGACTTAAGCCATGTCTTTGAAACAGCTCAAAAATGTGGTGCTGGCTACACAAATGGCATGGCATGCAAAGCAAGTGTAATGTACAGTAACAATATGAATCTACTAAATAACCTTATACAATTGAGCCCTTGATGCCAGCATTTCTGTACATTGTTGTTCTATGACAGATTGTAATGAAATATTGTGCCTTGCTCCTTACAGTTTGCATGATATGGTATTTGTCAAGATCTGTGTTGTTCCTTAAGTCCAACTCTATAGCCTATAGCCCTGCCACTTTGGCTTGTTGGTTTATTGTTATGGGTTGATGGGTGACATTTTCATGATCAGCACGCAGTGTGAAATCACATCCTGTGAGCTTGGCACAGTCAAGGTCCCCAGTATCTCTTCCTTTGTTTTGTGTGTGTGTTTTTTTTCTTCTAAAACCTCTTGTTTTTAATTGAATTCTTGTTGCATAATTCATATCCTGTTGTTCGCAGTTTGGTACAGACTGGGGCTCTTGTGTTCTCTCGCCATGTTTTATTGTTCGTTTGACGTATACTCAAAGGACCTTTTCAGCAAAAGTGTGTGTGTGTGTATGTGTGTGTGTGTGTGTGTGTGTGTGTGTGTGTGTGTGTGTGTGTGTGTGTGTGTGTGTGTGTGTGTGTGTGTGTGTGTGTGTGTGCGCGCATGTTTTCGTGAGAATCGGGGAAGAATGACAAGAAGGAAGTCCATTTGTGTTGTGAAAATGTGTGCTCCTGGAGGGGTTCATGGAGGAGTGAGGACTGAGAGTGTTGTTAACGTCCTTCCCCCCAATGGACAGGCATCCTGTGTGGAGTTCTTCAAGAAGAAGGGCCTGCTGAATATGTGTGTGTGGCTGGAACTGGAATGGAATGTCATTTCCAGGCGTAGAATGCAGTGATGTTGAATGAGATGATGGGTATACACAACACAATATACAGTATATATATTCAGGGTACGGTCAGTGTGTGTAGTCTGGGTACTACATGGGCATAAACAGTATAGGCTACTGAAGCAAGACTCGGATAGAAGTGAATGATAAAGTAAGTGGTGTGTGTGTGTGTGTGTGTGTGTGTGTGTGTGTGTGTGTGTGTGTGTGTGCGTGCGTGCGTGCGTGCGTGCGTGCGTGCGTGCGTGCGTGCGTGCGTGCGTGCGTGCGTGCGTGCGTGCGTGCGTGCGTGCGTGCGTGCGTGCGTGCGTGGAATGAACATATATTTGTGGTACTGTATGAGGAGAGACACAGAGGGAGAGAGTTGCGATGGGACATAATCGGCAGTATCGTTTATTGCGATCAATAATCATATCGTGGAGATTTTAATTTATCGTGAAATTGTACTTTGTCATACACTGGACCTATTTGGACCACGTTTTTCCATCAACACCAAATTTGTATTGATTGATTGATTATTTTATTTTCCTGTCCTGCGCACAAAGTGGCCAAATCTCTTCGCCAAAAGCCAGTACAAAGCTTGTATTTTGGGATTTTGGCCAATGTTACCTCCAGATTATGGATGCTGGGGTTCAAGTGGTTATTATCGCGATAATATTGTTAATCGCAGTTATTTTGGCCACAATAAATCATGAGATGAAATGTTCATATTGTTGCTGTCGGGTGGAAACCTGTAACTGTAACCAAAACTGTAACCTTTTCTAGATTCAAATTCAAAACTATCAAAAATATCAGATCTACATCTGAAAACGCGCTTGCGGATCTGCTATTTTTGATACTTTTGTGTGACACTATAGTATGATCACGTAGGGCATTAATTTACGAAAAAACACAAAAAGTTACGATATGGAGATTTCTGCCCGACAGCAACGATATGGTCCCATCCCTGGAGGAGAGAAAGAGAAGGGAGAGAGAGAGAGAGTCACACACACACACACACACACACACACACACACACACACACACACACACACACACACACACACACACACACACACACACACACACACACACACACACACACACACACACACACACACACACACACACAGATAGCCCAGAGTGCACACAGGGTTTAATAGGATGTGCGTCAGGGGCAGGTACTAAATAACAGGAAGAGACCAGGGGTGTATACGTTTGGTTAAGTACGGGTGTGTTTCATGACAATGCTAAGGCTCATAATCAACTCCGTTGAAAGACTTTGACCATTTTTAATAGCACACTGGTGTTCTTCTGCGTTGAGAAAAAAAAAACACCATTTCAAATCAAAATGATGAGATCACCCGGATGTTCTCAAACTGGGTCAAAAATCTGCACATATTAGGATGCCTACAGTTACAGTGTTGGGTTGTGTAATCAATCATAATATATAAATACACAAATCAATGACATTGACATTTACAGCAGGTGAGGAATTTATTGGACTGGACTGACAAACAACAATGGTGTTGCGTAATGATCAGCCACTCATAACAGTGGTAGGGGGTTTAATCCTGCCTCTAAAAGTTTCAAGCCCTTGTGTGTGCGTCCAACCTGTATGGTACATGTCGTATTCCAGACAGGGAGATGTTATTGTTCCTCCTCTGAGTTCCCTGTGTGGCTCTGTTGTTTTTCCTGCAGATAATGTCCCCTACAGCAGTCTGCATGTCACTGACTCTTACACAAGGCTACTGCCTTCCTTTTCACTCACTGTAGAAAAACAAGACCTGGACTTAACTCCATCCATGCCTTTTGTCTATCCATGTGTGTAAGCTTTGGTATTCATGAAACAAAAAAAAATCAAAAGCAACATTTAGCTGGGTTTTACACTTACAGTTGTTATTTTTTGAAGCGTATCTAACTGTCCTTCTTTTTGTTGCCCTCTGCAGATTTTCAGAATCCACTACAAATTCCTCGACCGAAAATCCACAGTCATCTGACCATCACGGTGCAGTCCAAGCTGATGTCAAAGCCTTGTCCCCCTGCCCGTGGTCCCAAGCCTCCTGTCGCCCCCAAACCCAGACCTCTGTCTGAACTTCACCTGCAGGGGGAGCCCTGTCCCCCACCCAGCCTCAGCAACGGTGACCTGTCCCATTCGGAGGATGAGGCCGAAGACCTCCCTGAGATGGCCGAGGGCTTGCAGGAGGAGGGACACGAGGCAGAAGATGAACCCGATGACACTGGGATGGGAGACAACGACAATGACAGTTGTGAAAATCTAATAAAAGGAGAGATCGTGGAGGAGGAAGAGGGAGAGGTATTGAGTAATTCTGCTGAAACAGACAGCATCGGCTCGGTGGACACGGTCAGAGCAGTTGATGGAATTATTACTGATGCTACAGACCAACAAAACGCTGAGGAGGATCTGAATCTACCAGAGGGTGAAAATGACACTACCTTAAAGTGCAATGATGAGGCAGATAATTACAATACAATATCACTTTCATCTCCTCAGAAAGAAACTGAAGATGAAGCAAGGAAACAGGATGAAGAAGTGGTGCAACAGAATGTCACTGGAGAGACTGACACAGCTGAGGACCTAGATGAATGTGTAAAAGAGCAAGGCACTGATCAATGTCCTTTGTTCGGGCAGTGTGCTAAAGACAATGACGATAGCCTTGATGAGGACAGTGCACTAGGTGAAGCTGCTTTGCCACGTGAATTGACAACAGGCGAGGAAGCAAGAGGATTCGCGCTTGGGGCACGCTTCTGCATGCTTCCGACCGTGTGTGAGGAGTATCCTTATGACTTGGTTGGCCCCACAGATGACGCCAGTGACACATGTGAGTCATGTGACCCTAATGAGATGGGAGACACAGAGGTGTGGCAGCCGGAGAGAGCCACAAAGGATCCGTCGGGGCGTTTTCGTTTCACAGCCAGTACAGAGGATGTGTTTGGGCCTTATGCTGTCATTGAGGCACTGCCAGAGGATAGGACCTGCACCGCTGACCCAGAGTGGTTAGAAGATGACAGCTGTGCCAAAGCTTCACTCAAGCTAGAGCCTGCTGGCACGTCCAACCAAGAGCCTTTCTACGTGTCGTCAGACGATGTAGACAAGCTAGAAGATAAAAGAGCCTTCTCAGGGGAGGCTGAGGTTCAAGATGACAGTGGGGAGTCCAGTGAGCCCAAGCTATCTGCAAAGGACAATGAGTCAGTGGATGAGTATGCAGACATAGACGACTCATTCTGCCCAGAGGCAGATGACCTCCAGCAGCTTGAGTGTGTTTCATCAGAGGACTATGTCGAGATCGGGGATGAGGAGGATGAGGATGAAGACCAGGATAAGAAACGGATTAAAGGAAAGAGCGTGAAAGTGAGAACAGCCAAGCGGGAGCAGGCTTTTCACAGCCAGAGGAACAGCTGTCAGCCTAGGCTCAGGCTGTGCAACATTACCGTGCCGTCAGACCTGGACCTGGGCCGCACCACAGAACTCACCAACAGGGTGGTCTTTGCCCACACCACTGAGGCCTTCGAAGAAGATATCGAAGAGCTGGACTGCCACATTGTGCCTTATTATGACGAAACAGACTCAGACAGCAGTGAGCATATATACGAAGAGGCTGGCTTTGACTCAGAGGGAGAAAACTTTGTGTCCCTGGACCGCAAGACCATTGTGACGCGATCGCGTTCCTACTCTGGAAAGTTTTCCGGCTATGTTCCCGAAACAGTCCCAGAGGAGACCGGGACGGAGTACCAGACTCATGACTACTGCACCGTGGCCTTGGATCAGAATGGCGAACCTCTCAAGCGTCCAGAACAGCAGGAGGTCAACCGCTTGATCCCGTCTTTGAAACCTCGTCGTTTTCTGTTATACTCGCGTTCTGCGGAAGGGCCGGAATTGTCAATGATCAGCCCCACAGGGATTGACGAGGTCAGGATGAAGGGAAAAGATGACACCAGGTCTCTGCCGTGTGTCATATCCTCTTCCGGGAGCTTCTCCCAGCGTAGCCATCAGTCGTCCAGTGGTGTCTCCACGCCGACCTCTCTGGTGGACATACCACCGCCGTTTGAGCTGGCATACATCACAAAGAGGCCTGTCACCAAGAGTTCCCCATCATTGCTAATCCAGCACGAAACCACCGATAAACCCAAGAAGAAGACATCCTCGTTCAAGCGCTTCCTGGCCCTGAAGTTCAAGAGGAAAACAGAATCAAAGGGTTTCAGTGACGGTAGTGTTCGCTCGTCACGTTCGTCCTCCGAGTCGAGTCACCACGGCCCGGTGAGAGTCATAGAGTTGGACCGTAAGAGTACCAGCTCCCCTCAGCTGCAGTCACGCATGGTGAACCCCCAGCAGCGTCTACCGGACTTGCCCAGCGCCTTCATCTTCTACAAAGACCGGCAAAAGAGGAAAGGCGACCTGAAAGCCTATAGCGGCCGAGGCGTGTCCAGGGGCGAGTCTTTCGAAGAGCGCACTCGTCGCCCGCTCATGCCCCTTCCCCTGACCAAGCCACGCTCCATCTCCTTCCCCAGCGCGGACACGTCCGATTATGAGAACATCCCTGCCATGAGCTCTGACTATGAGAACATCCAGATCCCAGGCCGGCCCACCAGAGCCGTGACGGTCACCGAGTTCTTTGAGGACCCGAACCGCATGACGATTCCCTCCAACGAGAATGACGGCTACGTGGACATGAACAGCTTCCCTGGGATTGACAGCAAACCCCAGTCGCCTAAAGAAGAGGAGACCGAAAGGTAGGATAATGAACCACCTAACCCTATAGGCTACACTTAGAAGTACAACGAATTGCACAAATAGCCGTTTTACAAGCTCACAACATGTCACAGTGTGACGCATTTTGAACTTGTAGATCTGTCATTTTTGCTATTTAAAAACAAATGGTTTCAAATATTTTGAAATGCCTATAATGACATGTCCATAATACCTGTAGTGATGAAGGTTGAAAGTAGTTAAATGTACTTTGTGTCTATTATTCATACATTGCAATACAGTGTTAATCGAACTCTGAGAGTATGAAAATTGACCCATTTTACACTCTCATAGTTAGATTAACTCTCCGGATTACCGGCCATGATCCATGGATTTTTGTTGTGCTTGTGCTTCAAACTAGTCGATATTCATTATTAGTGAGAAAATATGACATGTTTCATGTACTCCGGAAGAATACAACCACTGTGGTGATATTAGTCATCAGTGGAACTGGGTTAGGCCCATGTCTCATCACTTCAAAAGAGAAGTCTCCAGACAGTCGAGCCCACTTGACAGATAGTCTTTTAGACTGTAGCTCAGATGAAACAGCAGGCACCTGGTTGAATAGAGTGTGATGAGATGAACAGCATGCTGCAGCAAGCATCACTGGCTTTGGGAAGATGGACAATGCTTGTGGGAGAGCTTATGCCTGTTTCCCATTCAGCTATTAGAGGTCGCATCTGGAGCTGCTACTTGTCTGAGAGGGTAAAGAACAGCTCAAGTGGTTAAGTGGAGTACAGGTTTGTTCACAAGAGAATTCTGCATGTCATTATCAGCTGCAATTAAATGTGAGAAAGTAGGGGGGGGGGGGCGTGAAAGGTGAAGACGGAGAATTGTTTTATTCTTTTTTTTGCTCCAATACATTGGAAGGCAGGGAAATGAAAGGGAGACAGTAAGGGGATGGATTTCTTAAAACACAATGTGAAAGAAAAGAATAATGGATACAGACGTAAAACAAGGAGAATAGAAGCGATGTGGGATATATAGCAGGGAGAGTAAGAGCAGTTCTGGTGTAATTGCTCTCTTGTACCTGACACTTGTGGTTAAGTTTAGGAGGGCTTTCATTAAAGTAGCTCTCTCCCGAGTCCTTCTCCTTCATTGGACCCTGGAGGGGGCGGTGGGATTTACTGCAGTGTGTGATAGAGTGAGGAAACACCGGCACTGGCTGGTACCAAATGAACCTGGCCTGGGCCACTGTATTTCAGCCACTAGGGCCTGGCCCCAGTAGTCTTAATAAAAACACATGTGTTACAGTCAAATGTGCACAGTCAAAATGACAAGCCGTTACTCTAACAACTATAGATGATCATTTTGTGCCACGATGCCTCGGCATAAAATCATTTCTTATTTCCTGTGGTGCTATTTGCTGTTTCGTCCACGTGCAGTTAACTGTAATTTGTTGCAATGTATTTTTATTGTTTTGTGTCCGATTTTATTTAGAGGGCCAAGAAAGCGTGGCGAGATATGATGTGTATTGGATCTTGTGTACTGTAGAAGTGGATACAGCTTATTGTTCCTATAATTTTTCCACATAAACATCAAGCCTGTTGTGATTTTCGCCGCAGGCCTGCTGTGCTTTACATCAGTATTTTTTCCTCTTACGTCTAGTGTACTTTAAGGTAACACGTTTGAAAGCTCCTCCATTTCCCAGACAATGGCCCCTCAGAGCAGGCTCTTTTTCTCCCAGTGACGTTATCGATCGTCTTATTGTGTGGCGCAGGTCTCAGCCCTCAAACCACTCGCATCCTATCTGTCCTGTCACCTCGCCTCCGCCACATTCCCCAGGAGATTCTGGCCCCCTCTTGCTCTGGTATCTCTGTGTACATGTGTGTGCTGGTTGGGGGGGGGGGGGGGGTGTGTGTGTGTGTATATGTCGATGCTTGTGCATTTGTGTGTACGTACGCGTACACGCACTCGTGCGCATGCGCGTGCATCCTCTTTCTAAACCCCAAAAGGCAAAGGCCTTGTCATTGTCACTGTCCAGTGTCCAAGTCTGCTGATGGCAGTGATTTATTGAGAACTTATTCCACAGTCAACACTCCGGCCCGCGGAGAGAATCCGCATCATTGTGGATCGCAGAATGACTGCATCGAACAAACAAGTATACGTAGCATTCCTACAAAAGCAGACGACCTGTTCCAGTGAACTCCAAAAGCCCCTATGGCATAGGTTTGGGTTTGTTTCTCTTGCAGTGATTAATGTATAGCATGGTTGGAACACTGCTTCAACATATATAGACTCAGACTGTAGGCCGGGCAAAGAGACAAATATTCATTAACAAGCCAACAGTGGCTACCATAGGTAAAGACAGAAATTATTCATCCCAGGCCAAGTAAAGACATTGCTAATGAGTGTGGGTGTGCACATGGAAGTGTGTGTGTGTGTGTGTGTGTGTGTGTGTGTGTGTGTGTGTGTGTGTGTGTGTGTGTGTGTGTGTGTGTGTGTGTGTGTGCGCGCGCGCGCGTGCGCGCACGTGCGCGCACGTGCGTGCGTGTGCCTGTGATGTATTTCTGTGCTGCTTTACCGAAGGGGGGAGACTCTAAACATAATGTTGTCTCAGCAGTATTGTCCATGTTCAGAAGAGAGCTTCAGAGAAGAAAGCCAAGGCTTTGTGTCTCTGTTATTCAGAGAACATTCAGCATTCTTTGCGATCAGTCAAAGCAATTCCAGGTGGACCAATCACACAAACATACACAACACACTGTAACGGAATGTTGTGCCGGGACGCTGCATGCTAAGCTACACCAGAAAGATTTAACACAGCAGTTTAAAGTGAACTTCTGGCCTCAAAGCCCTTTAAAACAAGTCCTCTGCTCGTTACGCTAGCGTTAGTTGTGGTGAGGAAGCCATCTTCTTAACCCATTAAAACCGGCAAAGCATTCTGTGTCATTTTAGATTTTAGCTATATATCTTTTTTCGGAAAACCTCTTAGGATTTAGAACAGTGGTTCTCAAAAATAGAAGATACAAGCTCACAGCGTGTCACTTCGTGCCACGCTGCGAGCTTGTACATCTGCTATTTGTAGAATCGGCCTCAGGTCTTTTAATGGGTTAAAGTGGACCTCTGCTCCATGTAAGGCCACAAAGCCCTTTAAAACAAGTCCTCTGCTCATTACGCTAGCGTTAGTTGTGGTGAGGAGGCCATCTTAACCCATTAAAACCGGGAAAGAATTCTGTGTCATTTTAGATTTTAGCTATATAGTTTTTTCAGAAAACTCTTTGGATTTAGAACAGTCGTTAGCAGAACGACTGTTCTGCTAAATAGCAGCTTGTACATCTGCTATTTTCTTTTTTGAAACATTGAAAAATCTTGAAAGTGTTAAATATTTTAACATAAATATTCTCTTCTGGGGGTCTCTGGCACGAAACATTTTCAGATGGAGGGCTCTGCAGCCAAATACTAAATCACTCTGGGGGTCCTTGAAGTTTGAGAACTACTGCTTTAGGCATTTGTAGAATCGGCCTCGGGTCCTTTAATGGGTCTTGCGCTCGTTACGTTGTAGCGTTAGTTGTGGTGAGGACGCCATCTTAAAGTGCGTTGCTGCGCTGGGTGGTGGCCGTGTGCGGCGAGGTGGCGAGCAGGGTGTGCCACTGGCCTGCCAGGCCCCGTGCCAGGCGCTCCGGGGTCATTGCCAGGTCGTCCCCGGGGAGGAAGTGTCCTGCCTAGGAGCTTCCCACCCGCCTGTTTACAGGAAATGCAGGACAAGGGCGGAGGGGCTGGCGGGAGGCTGGGAGGTGGAGACAGAGGCAAGAGGATGGAGTGTAGAGGAGTCGGGGGGGGGGGGGGAGAAGACAGAGGGTCATCGGGGCAGGGTGGAGGTTCCCAGACTCCCCCTGGAACAACAAGGCGAGGTGTGGCACTGTGAGGAATGCCAGGTCTGTTGCTTAGGCTTGTCAGGGAGTGACTGCGGTGTGTTGCACTGCTTACATACAGTATGACATACATAAGTTGTCAAGTTGTTGATATACAGTATAAGTAAGTAACCCCTGCCATGAAATGCTCGTTTGAAATGGTGAAAATAGACAATGTACAAGCTCACAACGTGTCACATCGCAACACGTTGTGAGCTTGTAGATCGGCTATTTTCACCACACGAGACCGTTGTACAAAAAGTATAAAATGGGGTTTAAGTGGTTAAGGATGTTAAATCTCTTCACAGCAAAATCCTGAATGTTAGTTTAACTCTAGACCCATAGAGGTCCAATTAAACGAACACTCCAGACTTTGCTGTGTATATTTGTTATTGTTACGTTGAAGAAGCGACTAATAATAAGTCAGAAAGCATGTAGAAGTAAAGGCGCTGTCGGCTATTTGGCCCTGAGGTAGCCTACAAGAAGCCTGTCGGCATATTGCGTTGTTATTGCAGTAACAAAAAGCACTGCTCAGTGTTGCCATGTCTACTTATTATAAGCGACTTTGAGCTTGTTTGTAAAGTTGCTTGTAAATGTTGGTAGTTGCGGGTTGCGTTTTTTGGGCTTGTTTTTAAAGTGTAGATATTTGGGTTTGCTTCCATGTTTTTATTATTGTTTGAACCATTTCTCAAACGAAGGATGCCCAAATGTATGTATTTTTCCAAATATTTCACTTTTTAAAGTAGCAGATCTACAAGCTTGTAAATCGGCTATTTTCAAATAGCCAATGTATTCTTTTGGGCTTGTTTTCATAGACCTGGCTGCTTATTTCTCTAACAGGCAACAGTGGCACTGCTCCATCGCGTCCTAGTGAGGGCAGTGTGACAGGCAGGGTGCCTGTCACATTTGCCCGCCACTCATTACAGCACTGTCACAACAACAGCCATAGGCTACATAATAACTGTCATCAAAAAACTGTAGCGAACAACAACAATTTCAAGCTGCTCCCCAGTCTCTTAATCCCCTCCAACAACATCCCAATGGTCGATGCTGAGGAGACTAATGAACCTATTCCCGCCGCACGAACAAATTTCCTGTAATGGCGCCATAAGCCATTAGAAGAGGATAAGGGCCTTTCTGATTGCACCTAATATGTGTTTTAATACTCAATGTTTAGCTCAATTGAATTACATATTACAAGCACCATCAAATTCCCCCGCAAATGGGCAGCATATCAGTCTTCTGGAGAGGAAAAGTCATTGTATGACACGGTAGATTTGACTCTGAGGTATTATAGAAGAGGTTTGTGTTTGCCTGGCATAATGGTGTTGCCTTAATGGGCTTGTTAACTGCCCAACGTATTGCTCATATTATTACCAGCTTTGCAAATGGGAAGATTAGAGGAAGCTGATTGGACCAACATGCAGAAGCCATATTTGAGTGGGATAATAATAATAATAACATTGGTATATATGAGAAATGATGACGCTGGCTAAATGGAGAAACCCTTTTATGCACCGTACTGTATGAATGTGGAAATTGTTTCTGTTTACGATGGTTTGTCAGCTTCTGCGTTCTACTGTGGTATGTATCAACATAAATTGTCTTGGATCTCCATCTATGTAGATGTATCCCAACACTGTAAAAGCCTCAGTGTTGATTCAACTCAGAGGGTGAAAAGATCGGATAATGTAAATGGATAGATGCACATGGGAATGGCATGGCATCAATGTGGATCTCGGACTTCATGTGAACATCCTGTGACGTCAGTCATGTCGTCGCTGTCGACCTCTTATCTCCATATTTTAACTTTTTGTGTTTTTGAGCGGTGTAGCCGCTCCTATAAGTGGGTTTGGACCCATCCGTAGCGAAAGTTTTTCTTTCCGTCGTGAAAATGTGTCTTTCGCTGTACTGTGATTAGCTGATTGGTATTCAGACCCTTTGCTCAGTACTGTGATTGGCTAGCGAGACGCATGACGAAATTAATAACTCATAAATAGCACCACTCACTTAAAAAAAAATACTTTTTTTTAAGTGAGCTTCCATCACTGTGATGACCACTGTTGTTTTTAAATAGCACCGCTCACTTCACACTGGGTGTGATTTCTTAGTAAATTAATGCCCTACTTGATCTTACTACAGCGTCACACAAATGTATGAAAAGTAGCAGATCTGCAAGCTAGAAACGCTGTGCGAAGCGACGTGTTTTGGCAAGGTTTCATACCGATCACAACGGCCCCATTGACTTCCAGTATAAAATGTAAGTTATTTCAAAACACATAAATCATACAGTATGTGAATTAAAATGAAAGCTGATCACTCCAGCGGTTTGCAAGATTACCTCCAGCTGTGGGGTGAGCAGTCCCAGGTATAGACAAAAGGGTGAAAGTTTGAAGGTGAGAATTCGACAAGGTTAAACACCCACACTAAGTGGGTGTCTAAAGCAAATCCCCTTTTTCACATTTTGGTCAATGAGAGATTAACCACTTAAACCCTCTAGTCTTAGTGAAACAATTGTCCCTCAGAGCGCTTTTTTTCTGTCGGCACCAAATCTCATCGCCCCAAAATAGCAGATCTACAAGCTCAAAACGCGCCCGCCACATTTTGAGCTTGTAGATCTGCATTTATTTGCCGAACGTTCCCCCCGGACTAGGCATGCTGAGTTAGGGTTAGTTAAGCTGTTGAAAATGGGGATGAGTTGAGAGAACTGTTCTTTTCTTTTCCCACCATCACCTGGCAGACCCACTCAGGCTGACCTGGTCTCTCTGGGGGACAGAGGAGAGAGAGGTCGACAATGAGCAATGGCCACGAGGTGCGTCCTTAAGTCCATCTAATAGGCCAAAGGGGTGTGTGTGTGTGTGTGTGTGTGTGTGTGTGTGTGTGTGTGTGTGTGTGTGTGTGTGTGTGTGTGTGTGTGTGTGTGTGTGTGTGTGTGTGTGTGTGTGTGCGCGAGTGTGTGTGTATCTTCAGCCTCATGAAGGATGAGTGTGCCGGAGTGAAGATGAGTCCAGCTGGGAATCTGTTTAACCTTTGGTTGTAGGAGAGGCTGCTAATAGTCTACAACTATCTTCACACACCAGCAGTCAATACAAACACTCATTATGAGGCAGTGTGTGTTTGTCAGGCCTGGAAGACAGAGGGTCTGTATGTGTATGTGTGTGTGTGTGTGTGTGTGTGTGTGTGTGTGTGTGTGTGTGTGTGTGTGTGTGCGTGTGCGTGTGCGTGTGCGTGTGCGTGTCTGTGCGTGTGTGTGTGTGGGTGTGTGTGTATTTGTGCAACATTCTTAGATGTTGTGCATGTTCTGCATTATGAAACAGTGAGAGAATGTTTTGAGTGTGAAACGAGGATCAGAAGCAGTGGTGGAAAGTAACTAAGTACATTTACTCAAGTACTGTACTTACAGTAAGTAAGTGCAATTCTGAGGTATTTTTTACTTTACTTACATTTTTCAATACTTCGACTCTCAAATATTGTACTTTTCCTCCCCAATTTAATCATTATGTCAATTAATTCCCCCCCCCACACACATTTCTGTGTGTTGTCACTGCTGTTTTATCCTACTGACTCACCTGCCAGTGAGGAGCCTCCACTGGGAGGACGTAGAGCCTCCATCCTACTCCAGCCCGAGCGCCACCCGAGCACCCTGCAAATATTTAACTTTTTTACTCCATTACAATTATTAGACAACTTTAGTTACTAGTTACTTTTTAGATTTTCACATGTTAATACAAAACTTACATTAATCACTCAAATGCTCTTTAATACATACTGCAGAGGCTATTCGAAAATAGCTGAGCTGCAAGCTCACAACATGACACGTAACATGACTTTGTGTTCTTTTCACAATGTTTTCGGGTCAGCAAGCCACCTCCCCACAACAGCATACGTTTTCTTTTATGGTTGGACGTCACTCTGTGCTTGCTGCATGTATTGTAATCGTTGCTGTTGGGCAGAAACCTCTCATTTCCATGTTATAACCTTTTATTATTTATGGTAAATGAATGCCCTACCTTGTCATACTACAGTATCACACAAAAGTAGCAAAGATAGACGATCTACAAGCTCAAAACGCGTCACGATGCGGCACGTTTTGAGCCTGTAGATCAGCTATTTTTGCATTTGAATCCTGGAGAAGTAACAGTTTTGGACATATGAGGTTTCCACCCGACAGCGACGGTATGTGTCCAAAGATGACATCAGACATTGGGGTGTGTTCCTGGCTGTGCAACAGCCAGTTGTTCCCATGGAGAACCTCTTGACTTCTGCTATTATCTCTCTATCTCCTTCTTAGCTTGTAGGAAAGCATTCAATGATATATAATGTTACATTAAATGTAATTCATTGTTATAACATTATACACACATTTGGCCATTTCCCTGATTTCCTTTTGGTTTGAGGTTATATGTATCACACACGTTAAACTTAAAACTTAAAAAACATCGGTTGAATACTGCAGAGGTCCCAAGCGATTTGGGGGGGCTTGCTGTATGTGTGTGTGTCTGTGTGTTTTAAGGCTGTTGGTGGCCCTCAGAGTAGATGCCGGGGAGTTCGCCAAATTCCATCCTGTACAATCCAAATTCCATCCTGTACAATCCTTCCATCCTCACAATCTCGCCGTTGGATTCAGAATGTGAGAAAAAAACATGTATTCCAGGGTGACTGGTGGCTCAGCCAGTCAGTGCACAGGACCGGGTTTGATTCCGACCCCCGTCTTGTCTCTCCTCTCTCTCTGCCCTTGGTTTCTTGTCTCGTCTCCATATTGACCAGGTCACTTTGCTAGTCTAGGATGGCTCAAGGTAGAAGACAGAGTGCAACATCTGTCAATGGGTCTGATCTTTAAGATACCCAGAGGACCAGTGCCCAGATACCTGATACCAAACTACTTCTCTAGAGTGAGTGATGCCCATCATGGGCATAACACCAGAGGGAGATCATCTGACCTCGTTCCCCCAAAATTCGACTCAAACATGGGTAAAAAAGCATTCTACTATGATGCCACCAAAATGTGGACTGACCCTACCAAAACCCATTAAAGATCTCGACTCTCTACCCAAACTCAAAACTAACCTAAAATAATTGTTCTCAAAGTGATCATAGTTTAACTCTTTAACACCTTGATAGTAGAATCCTCAGACCCCCGCACCACCCATTTCTCTGTAAATATACCTTATGATTCTACTGAGCTTAATTCCATTATGTTTTGTATTTGTATTGTATTGTATCGTATTGTATTATGGGGCTTTTTGTGTTATAAGGATAAGGACAATTCCTTTTAACAGGTCGTTCATGAAAGTCCTTGCGGTCTTGTTTCCAATGTGTTATTTTATTAACACGATTATTAACAGTACAGGCAAAAACCTGTACTGTTAATAATCGTGTTGATAAAATAAATATTCATATTTATCAGTTAATCAAACCTATCAAAAAAGAAAATGCCACAAATAAATCTTAAACCATCGTTCCTTCAGCTGTCCTAATTGTGGAAATATGTCAGTGTTCTCTAGAACAATGGTTCTCAAAGTGTGGTTCAGGGACCCTCAGGGGTCCTTGAGAGGGGTCCTTGAGAGGGTTCCAAGGGGTTCCTAGCAAAATTGGTTAATATAGCATCAAAATCAGTTTAACCACGCTATTTTACACTTAGAAATAGCCGATCTACAAGCTCACGTTGCATGCAGATCGGCTATTTTCAAAAAAGTATAGAAACATTGGAAAAAGTTCTAGTATTTTTAAAACATTTTAACAACACAAAATCTTGTATGGGGGCCCTGGCACACAATATTTTCAGATGGGGGGTCTGCGGCCAAATAAGTATTAATTTGGGGGTCCTTGACATGAAAGGGTTTGAGAACGACTGCACTAGGATAATGAGCGGGCACTTTCTGGGCCACAGAAGGTTAATAGTGACCTCAGGTAGCGTTCAGGAGCATCAACCACAGAGCCAGACTACAACCAGCCCCCCGTCAGGCACAGCTGCATGCTCAGGGATTATACTGCCGTATGTACACAGCTGTACCATCTGCTTCAGATGGATGATGAGACTGGACCATGAAACAGATAGTCAGTGTCTGGCAGAAACCTTGTATTTGACTGAAATGCTAGGAATAGGAATAACCTCTTGAGACGTAGCATCTCGTTTTCGAGGGGGTCCGAGACACAATGATGTATACACATTTTAAACAAAATAGCTACTACAACAACCAAATCAACCAAACAATATCAAATATGACAAAACAAATAAACAAACAAGACAGATGACAGGATACAAATAACAACACAAACAAACAACAGGACACATAAAGCATTAAAAAAATAATTGATCATTAAATAAAGATCAGAAAGATCAATGTCATGAATGTCAAAAATATCATGATAGTATACAGTATATTTAGAGTAATTATTAAAGGTTAAATGTTAATGTTAATTCGGGTAACGGCAGAATAAACTAAATAGTGGTCTTCAAGAGACAAGAAGGTGGCCGCACACACTGGTAGCCAAAGTGCCAATATTTTATTATAGGACGCAGAGTAAACAAACCAACGTTTCGGCCCTGAAGAAGGCAGTTACCTGCCGAAACGTTGGTTTGTTTATTCTGCATCCGATAATAAAATATTGGCACTTTGGCTACCAGTGTGTGCGGCCACCTTCTTGTCTCTTGAAGACCACTGTTTAGTACAGTACATTAACCAGGTCCCATTCACTGGAAAACCCTGGAATGAAGAGTGGAAATATTCATTGAAAGAACAACACACACGGGCAAAATGGCACAAGGAAGTCGATTCTGGAAATAACTGCCTGGCATATTTTAGTCTCAAATGCTTATCCATACAAGCCTATTTAGTTGGTGTAAGCGATTATAACTCTTTGGTAATAGGGTAATAGATCAGAGACTCTTTCTATGTCAATAGCAGCATTGTGAGATATTTTCTACCTCTCTAGTTTTCCATTACTGGTGTGGTCAATATCGTCTCTGTCGGGTGGAAACCTCATGTCCAAAACTGTTGCTTTTCAGGATTCAAATTCAAAAATAGCAAAAGTAACAGATATACAAGCTCAGAACGAGTTGCTTTCCGCCACGTTTCAAGCTTGTGGATCTGCTACTTTTGATGCTGTTGTGTGACTCTGTAGTACGATCGAGTAAGGCATTAATTCACGAAAAAACACAAAAAGTTAGAATATGGAGATAAGAGGTTTCTGCCCGACAGCGACAATATAATACATTGTCCTTTTCCTGGAGAATGTATGAATTTGTGCCCCCCCCCCCTGTACTACATATTCCATTTATACAATACAGTGCAACATTTCTCTATGCAATTTCACGCAGTGCCATTAACCCATTAAGACCTGAGGCCGATTCTACAAATGTCTTCTAAATCATCAAACAGTTTTCTGAAAAAACGTATGTTGCTACAGTATCAGTACTTCTCAGACTATTTCATGTCAAGGATCCCCAAAAGTATATGTAATTGGCCGCGGACCCCCATCTCAAAATATGTTGTTCCAGGGACCCCCAGGAAGCAAAGATTTGAGTTACAAATCTTCGCTTTCAAAAAATATATATATATTCAAAGATTTGCACACATTTTCACGATATAAAAAAAAGCAGATCTACAAGCTCATCTGATCTGATCTGATCTCATAGCGCGGCACTCGGTGCCGTGCTATTAGCTTATATATCTGCTATTTTTGAATAGCCAAAGTATAAAATAATGGTTAAAGTGGTTACACACAGATGCGTTCCCGGTTTCAATGGTTTAAATGTGTGCCACAGTGCGGTGCATCTACTGTTACATATTCATGGCTGTGATGTCTCAGTGCCCATATCAAGGCTTTTCTTATTGAATTCATAATGTCTTTTTCATTTTCTTTCTGCAGTGCCTACACTGAGCCGTTCCCATTGAACCCAGTCACCGCCGGACTGTCAGCCGAGGAGGACCATGGGCGCACCTCAGAGGAAGAGGAGGGGGCCGCAGAGCAAGGTTATGATAGACAGGTCTGTTCAGATCACAATACGACATTTTTATTATCACGTCCTCTGCCTGCTGAGCCAAGTAGTCTGGTGAAATGGCCACGATGAGGAAAAGGAAACTGCCATATACAGCAATTCTGCTGGTGGTGGACAGTGGCTGGAAATTCTTTATTAATCCATTCAATCCGGGAAAGCATCTCTGTCATTTTAGATTTCTTTGGCTATTCAAAAATAGCAGATATACAAGCTCATAGCTATGAGCTTGTATATCTGCTATTTTTGAGCAAATCTGTGCAAATCTTTGAATATGTTTTTTAAAGCGAACATTTGTAACTCAAATCTTTGCTTCTGGTGGTCCCTGGCACAAAATATTTCTGTTCACATAAAAATATAGATTTCCAAAATGACAGCTCTACAAGCTCATAGCACAGCACTTGGTGCAGCGCTATGAGCTTGTATATCTGCTATTTTTGAATAGCCAAAGAAATCTACAATGACAGAGCTGCATTCCCGGATTGAATGGGTTAACACATGAACGCTGAATGTTGGTATGTAAGCATTTCAGAAAATGTACAATCTTTTCAGTGAGCTGTGGAACGGTCAAAGCTTTAGAATGTCTTTGAGACATGACGGGGACAGATCATTATTTTTCTATGAGGATTCATTACAAAAACTCATATTCAATCGTCGATCAGATCAAATTGTTAATTCCCATGACAGAATAATATGCATAGCATGTTATGTAGACAGATACCAGGTTCATTTGTAGACCTGGCATCCTACAGTTACAGTTTCAATGTACAGATTATAGATTGTTTTGACATTATACTGTTTAGACTGATTATAGGATTATTATTCTGACGTGGCCGGCACCACTATAAGGACTTTTGTGTGCGTAGCATTCTCGTGCACAGTGTTAGACTGATTCTAGGTGTTTGGTTTACAGATCCTAGATTACTATTTCGATGCATTTGATGTATTACCTCGTATTTTACCTTGATTACTGTAAATCGATTAAGAGCGTCTGCTGGGTTCAGGTCCTTACTTGTGTAATCTATGTGAATGTTTTTCCTGTGATTTACTTCCGCATTGTGCCTGTTAAAATCCCTCCTAATTCCTCCCGTCTTTCACACAATCGCAGGCGGCCATTTTACAGTAGCCCAGAGATGGACCCCACCCGTCCTCCCGCCACAATAATATCAGGCCTCGCTTCCATCATGTGACCCACACTTCCTTGTTTTCTTCTTCTTCTTCAAAAGAAAAAAACAATAAAAGAGCGAGGGAGAGTGGGGAGGAGGGGTGGGGGCTGGGTGTGAGAGACACTCCAGTAGGAACCAAGGAACAATTCCATTGGATGAAAGTGTGTTTTGGTCTCATTTTCAGGAAATGAGGATCAACATGCTATTAATGTTGTATTCGTGAAACGGTCTCAGATAGGAAAAGAAACAAACATTGACAAAGTACACGAGCCTTGCCGGTAAACCCCTAAATGGCTTCAATGTTATGTTTTAGGTCGTGGATGTTTTGAGGCCCGGTGATTAGCCTCTAAATCAATGGGCAGCGTTGTTGTCACTACGCACACGGCCTCTCATGCATAATGCATCCAAAATGTTCAAGTCCTGCATTTGAGAAAGCTTTCACGTCCCGGCCGCACTGTAATGAAATAATCAGTCTTATTTTGACAGCGCAAAAAAGGAAATTTCTTTTTCCTCAATCGCGTCGGCTGCCGCTTGGCTGTTCCTATTAATGTTTGAGTGGTACAAGTGCGCGCGGAGCCTCCTTTAGACATTAGCCAAGCTCATTCATCTCCTATGCTTTTCTTCCCTTGCCCTGTCACCCAGATTGATGGCAGATCCCGAGCCTTCTACGTCGCCAAGGAGCTTGTGGACTCCGAGCGAGGGTGAGTGTCTGTGCCAACGCATTTACCCTGCACGCTCTCCTCACTCTCACGCTGTGAGGACATGAGGTTTGGCTCCCCCCACCCTCGCTGCCTTTCTCTCTACTCTCAGTTTGCCCTCATGTCCGTTGGCCTATTCCTCACTCGCCCCCCCCCCCCCCCCCCCCCCCCCCCATCTTCTTTTCATCACTGTCGCCACTAACATATCGTTGCTGTCAGGCAGAAACCTCCTATCTCCATATTCTAACTTTTTTATTTTTTTCATAAATGAATGCCCTACTTGATCGTACTACAGCGTCACACAAAAGTATCAAAAGTAGCATGTATGCAAGCTCGAAACGCGGCGCGAAGTGGCACGTTTTGAGCTTGTAGATCTGCTACTTTTGATACTTCTGAATTTGAATCATGAAAAGTAAGAGGATATATGAGGTTTCCACCCGACAGAGATGATATCAAGCTACACGCACTGCGACTGATCTTCCGTAAGTCACGGAATATCAGCTTTACACTCAGCCACTGCCCCATGCCATTAACCAACATGTACGATTTCGATATATAAGCTCAGGTGTTGTAACGCGACACATTGTGAGCTTGTAGATCGCTATTTTCATGGAATGTTCACCCCATAACGGAGTCGCTAGGCTTCATGTAGCTAATTTGACATAAAGTCTAAATAACAAAGTAGCGGTCTTTGGCTAATGCTAATATCGTTAGAATAAGCCAGGAATTCGTCTTCACATTAATTGTCACATATATATGTTAGTTTCTTTTCTCTTTCTTTTTATTTCGCAGACATGTCAAGGCCCTCAAGCATCTTCAAGAGGTAGGGATGCTTCTCAAGATTCAATCCAACTTGCATAAACTTGCATAAACTACTGAACTAACTCAATTCTGGAAAAGCCCCCTTTTCCATGGCAATCGTTTGGCTCAGGCAAATCCATTGATGACATCACATCCTGTGTGTCTCTGTGTCCCCCCCCCCCAGCGTAAGGCTGTGTCCAGGTTTATCAGTGTTGTTGCAGCGCGGGCCACTTCCTGGTCTTGACAAGGTTGACTCAGAGGACTTAGAGGTAGTCGCTCGTAGGGTGACGCAGGTTGTAATGCGGCAGGCAGGCTGGCAGGCAGGGTACTCGCGTCGATGCTGTCCTTTAGGCGCACTGCCACATGCAACCACCGCCGCCTGTCTGTGTACCTGGCGCCCTAAGGTCAACAATGGACCTGTCGGGGCCTTTTTTTTTTAAAGTTGACCATGTTGCCGGTGCCGTTTATGCCCCGCCCCCAAGCTGTTCAAGAACAAACAGGAGGGGTTTCCTACAGAGATGATGTGTAGGGAGGTTGCCACAGTTCACAGTAAAATTGTTGTTGTTAATTTAACTCAGGGAGTGTACAAATGGAACCAAGTCGATCCTACCCACGTGGTTCCTATTGTACACTCTCTGAGTTAATTGAAAACTCAGGACTGTACGGTGTAGGCCTAAAGCAGTAAGCAGGGCAGAGGAGCTAGAGGTGAGCTATAGTTAGGCTGCAGAGGTCAGCCATGCATCACCTCCAGGTGTTGTCATCTATTTCCGTCACACCTCGTTTACGGGCCTGTCACAAACATGTCCCCGCGTCCCCAGACCACATCCTCACAGAGTCACCGGGATGGATGTTTACCAGATGGACCACTTTAAAATGACCTTTGCTTCAGGCTTCAAACCTACACTTGAGAAATGTATGATTTCGTTTTGATATCGGTGGAAAGGTGTGTGGTTGAGGATAGATATCGAGGAAACCTTTTACAAGAGTGTTTGCTATTAATCTAATAACATTTGTGTCATATATAGGATTGAGTGCGTGTGCACACGTGTGTGTGTGTGTGTGTGTGTGTGTGTGTGTGTGTGTGTGTGTGTGTGTGTGTGTGTGTGTGTGTGTGTGTGTGTGTGTGTGTGTGCGTGTGTGAGTGTGCGTGTGTGCGTGATTACTTGGCCAGTACAAATCTGACAGGTGGAATCGAGGGGAGCCCATCAGTCAGCTTGAACCATATACCCTTGAACAAGGTCATAACCTGAATTACTTATATGTCCCCCTTACCATGATTTATAATGGGCTCATTTGAATACTAAAGCAGCAGCTTCATGTAATTTGATTCCATTAAATAGCTGAGCCATGCAAATATTAATATAATCTAAACATCACTCCCCTCTAATGAGCGTACATCTGCAATCACACCATTATGCTGAGTAAATACAGATACTACTAATTAGTATCTGTATGCAGACATAAAGACAGATACATATTAAGTAACTTATCAATATCACCTCATTTGCACTGGCAGTTTTCTGCTGTGGCTTAAGCTGTTTTTGATTTGTTTTACTTTCCGTATGCCGTACAAAATATTTTTTTCCATAAATTCTCAGCATGCGTCTGGTGAAAGGAAATAGTCTTGGTTATTTGTGTTTTTCAATATTGCTATCATACCAGCTCCATGGATCTTTTTGCCATTGTTCAAGGGTGACATTCAATGTGTTTTTTTCACTCCGCTGCATAATGCATATAGCGTGATACCGAGTTGTTATTATTTTCAAAGGTGGAAGTGATCTCTTGATATATTGGCCACTATTTCAAATAGACTGCAATCGTAACAGCGTGAGATCAGGTCTAAAATGAGTCTTTTTGACAGACACGGTGTCAGCACTCCATGACCGCATGACTTGATCTGCCCGCACGCACACACACATACGCACATGCATACACACACTCATATGCACACGCACACATATTGCAAAAGGACCAAAACCACCATCGCTGAGAGTCAGGAGAAAAACACAGTCTATTGTTCCATTGTTTGTGATAAGGAATAATATCAAAATAGAGAATTTCCAAACCCACGTCCCCACGTCATGGGAAATGAGGCATGACTGTATATGCCCCTCTTCAGGTGAACTTTCACTATAAGAGCTACATCGACATTGTGAAACCAAAACTATTTTTTGTGGTACCTGTTCTTTATACGTAGTGACCTCTAAATAGATGGTGACCAAGCGTGACATGTCTGCTCCGCCATCTGTTTAATGTTGTCTCTTGACCTACTTTACCTGACAGAATTCATGGATCAGGCTGTGTGTGGATGGCAGACACACTGGGTAGAGCTCATCCCATCCACAGGATATCCACAAATACCAGATAGAACGACTGCTGCGTGGGTGTGTGTACTGTACAAATACCCAGTGGTGGAAAGTAACTGTACAAGTACTGTACTTAAGTACAATTTTGAGGTATTTTTACTTTACTGGAATATTTCCAATTTTAAATACCTATACTTTTACTTTTACAATTATTGGACAACTTTAGTTACTAGTTACTTTGTAGATTTAAAATATCATTACAAAACCTACATTAACCACTTCAGCCCTATATACGGTAGACTTCGACTATTTGAAAATAGCCGTTGTGAGCTTGTAGATCTGCTATTTTCAAATGATTTTATACATTTTGAAAACATGTAATGGAAGATTTCTGCATAATGAGTACTTTCTACTTTTGGTACTTTAAGCACATTCTGATGCCAATACTTCTGTACTTTTACTCAAGTAAATTCTGAATACCAGACTCTTACTTGTAACAAAGTATTTCTACATTGCAGTATTGATACTTTTACTTAAGTAAAAAATATGAGTACCAAGACAAAAAAAATAAGAAAGACATGCCATCTCCATTTTACTTCCCGTATCTGCGTGAAGAAGGTGGCCGCCTTTTCAGGAGATGGAAGCAGGTTGGAGTCTATTATTAACAACGGAAGAGTGAACATGAAGTAAATATTGGACCCAATTGTCACAAGCCACACAATCTTCCCAATATTTTCATACTAAAATGGCTTTTTTCAGAGAGACAAATCAGGAGAAAATCTACTTTATTATCAACCTTTCTCTGTCCCAGCAACACACTCTTGCGGGATCTAGCACCAGTAAACATAGGACGTTTGCGAGATCAGACGATGCCCACTTAGGACCATTTGTAGGATTTGTGTACCATTTCGCCTTTAGTGGCTCCAATTGGGATGGTCTATCTTTCTTATGTGGAATCCAGGGACCCCAAGGGGTCCTTTCAGGAGGTTCAAGGCGGTTTATACTTTTGCTATTCAAAAATAGCTAACAGGATTTTGTAGATCTGCTATTCTTGAAAAATGTTGAAGATTTTTAGCACAATTTTTTTCCCGATGGAGGTCTGCGGCCACATAAATATCAACGCTCGCACGACGCACACATACACACACACACACACACACATGTGAGTGTTCTCTTGAAAACACACACCCACCCCCACACACACACACACACACACACACACACACACACACACACACACACACACACACACACACACACACACACACACACTCACTCACTCACTCACTCACTCACTCACTCACTCACTCACTCACTCACTCACTCACTCACTCACTCACTCACTCACTCACATGTGTGTGTACCTGTGTGAGCGTTGTGTTGTTTTCTACATGTGTGCGTCGCATCTCCCTGGAGACGTAGACAAACACCCGGCAGCCCCTAAGCCAACAGCCCTGATCCAGGCCAGAAGTGACGAATGCTAAACTGAGGCGCGATCGATCGTGCATGATGAACGGCCGGCTCCCAAGCGCCGCCGTGTCACCGCATTATCTCACCGCCGACCGGGACGTCTGTATTCGCTTTATTATGTTTCTTTCCTCTCAAATGGAATGGATGGGCTCTAGCACCCACCCCACCCCCACCCCCATACATTATGGCTTTACAGTGCATTATATGTCATGTTAGGTAGCCAGACAGCTCTAGCCGCAGACACAATTGATATTTGTTAAGGCTTTTTGACACCTCCTAACGATTGGCACAGTTTCATCTGCCGCCCCCCCCCCCCCCCCCCCTCTCAAGCTGAGCAGATAAATAACCTCTCTTGAGGACATTCAATCTTAGGTAGTTTTTTTTAGCCCTTATGTGTCACTGACACTCAGCCATTAAAAGGCTTGTTCAACATGACAGTAGAGCATAGCGTTTTTTATGCTCTGCTTCTCTACGATTTCAATGTTCTTGAACGTTTCAGTGCGATTGAGGTCTATGTCTATAGTAATGTATATGGAGATCTTGTGTCATTCGGTACCACGGTTATTGTGCAGCAGCACCTGGCGTGTCTATGCTTTGGGGGAAAAGTGTCACCCTTGGTGGATGTGAAGCAAGACTTTTCAACTTTAAAAAAAAAAAGGCAACGTGAAACGAAAGAAAGTGTGCGTCACCCTTTTGTCGTACGACAAAGAGCTCGGTCGTGCGACGAGGCATAAATTATCCTTAAATCATGCGCAGGCAGGACGTCCCTTTTCCTGAAAGCCTGGACAGAGCCCAGAGCCCAGAGCCCAGAGCCCAGAGCCCAGAGCCGGGCCCGCATGCACATGCAGCCACTGAGGTGACGGTGGATTTGGAATGAAGGGCGGCAGGAAGGATGTTTAGGAGGATCTGACCTTCCTTCCTTCCCTTTTTTCTCTCCCTTTTCATTCCTTGTTTCTCCCATCACCTCCCCCCTCGTCCCCTTCCCCACATTCGCTGCCTCCCTCCCTTTCCCCTTCCTCACTCTCACATAACCTTTTTTCCTCCATTCCTTTCTCTCTGTCCCCACACTCTCTCTCTCTCTCTCTCTTTCTCTTTCTCCTACTCTATTTTATCCCCGGTCTCTCCCTCTCTCTCTCTCCCTTGCCTCTATTTCCCCTCATGCCTTGTGCAGGACTTCAGGTCAGCCGTGGGGGAGGCGGTGGGAGAGGAGGGGGAGGCCGTGTTGGAGGAGCAGAGGTTGGAGGAGATTCTTGGCGTGCTCCCCCAGGTCTATACGCTGCACAGCAACATGCTCATCGAGCTGGAGGCTCGCATCAAACAATGGTAAGAGACGTGTGCACGCACGCACGCACGCACGCACGCACGCACGCACGCACGCACGCACGCACGCACGCACGCACGCACGCACGCACGCACGCACGCACGCACGCACGCACGCACGCACGCACGCACGCACGCACACACACACACACACACACACACACACACACACACACACACACACACACACACACACACACAGAATATTCCTGTGACCTGTTCTCAAACAAGCCAACCTACATACATATGTATACAATATGTTCTTTTGCCACTATAAAAATCACAGACAGAAATACAGTAAAATACTACAGAACAAAAACACAAATGTCCCTCTGTCATTAATTATCCCAATCCCGTCACTGTCGGGTGGAAACCTTTTTTATGTCCAAAACTGTTACTTTTCAGGAAATGAAACAAAAAAAAGAACCTGTGTTCCAATGGATCCAATGCAGTTATTATTTAGTCAATACTTTTCATTGGTTCAATATTTATAAAACTCACAGACATGCTTAACCGCTTTAACTTTCACTTAATTTGTTTTAATAATGCATGATGTGACACTGTAGTATGATGAAGTAGGGCATTAATTTACGGGGGTAATTGGGGGACACAAGTTGAAATATGGAGATACAAGGTTTCTACAAGACGATGGTAGTCTGTATTCAGTTTGTTGCTGTCGAGCTGAAACCTCTTATCTCCATATTTTAACTTTTTGTGTTTTTTCGTAAATGAATGCCCTACTTGATCATACTACAACAGCGTCACACAAAACCATCAAAAGTAGCAGATCTTCAAGCTCAAGCGATGCGTTTTGAGCTTGTAGATCTGCCACTTTTGCTATTTTTGAATTTGAATCCTGAAACAGTTTTGGACATGTGAGGTTTCCACCCGACAGAGACGACACATTACATGGCCTTTCCCAAACTCCCAAGAAATCACTCTTATCACTGTTAAAGCCCATGACCTCGTTCCCACCCTGATGTAGGGAGGAGAGCCAGAGGGTGGTGGATGTGATCCTGTCGCGCCGGGACGACTTTGGCGTGTTCGACACCTACCTCTCTGAGTACGACCGCAGCATGTCTCTACTGGAGGAGAGCGTCAGGAGCAACGCCGCCTTCGCGGACATCGTCAAGAAGTTTGAGGTAAAACACTTGGATGTAATAGACTACTGTTTTTTTTGTCTCTGTCTAATAGAAAGAAATTGGGCCTCTTCCTTACTTCCTTCACAGGTGTTACCAATGATACTAATGAAGGCTCTATTCCATTCTGGTCAAACACAGTCAGGGTGCTGATATTGTGCTTGTTGGCTCACTGGAAACACTCAAAGTGGGTTCCAGGGACCCTCATGGTTCCTTGAGGGGGTTCCAAATGCCCACTTACGGGCGTGTGACTCTGAGAGTGTACAAATGGGACCAAATGGACCCGTAAGGATCCATTTGGTTCCATTTGTACACTCTCAGATCCTTGACATTAAAATGTTTCAGGCTCGGTTCGACCAGCAGCAACAGCTCATTATTTCATTTGGTTGCCTGTCTTTATTTGTAAATAAATTGCGCTGCTTATTTGATTACTTCAGCGTTGCATCTCTCTCTTTGTGTGTGTGTGTGTGTGTGTGTGTGTGTGTGTGTGTGTGTGTGTGTGACTTGCAAAGTGATTCCTCCTCCCCATGTGTCTCTGTTCCGCCAGCCAGTACTAGCGCAGGGTGTGTGTGTGTGTGTGTGTATCTTGCTTCGAACTCACCAGTCGTGCGGGATGTCGGTTCCATGCATTTCAATGACAATGCGTGCGCACAAACTTTTTTTTATGCCCACAGCGGAACAAAATCTTCATGTGCGCGGCCAGTGACTGTGTGTGTGCGTGTCTCACAGAGGCACAGAGAGAGAGAGAGAGAGTGAGACACACACACACAGTTGACTGCTCCTCCCCCCATGTCGTCGTTCCTAATGCATGTGTGTGTGTGTGTGTGTGTGTGTGTGTGTGTGTGTGTGTGTGTGTGTGTGTGTGTGTGTGTGTGTGTGTGTGTGTGTGTGTGTGTGTGTGTGTGTGTGTGTGTGTGTGTGTGTGTGTGTGTGTGCTGCAACAATCACTAGCTGTGTCTGTATTCTACCAAATATGCCTGTCAGTCAGTATTACCTATCTAACTCAATATTACATACACATGTGCAAAACATTACTTCACGTTGCCCCCCCCCCCCCTCTCACAGCATTGTCTCTGCTGATATAGATTCACTTGAGGCCTCTTATGATCATTTTTTGTATTGTTGGCCAGTATTTTTCATTGCCTTTGAATTGCTTGTCCCCCTAATGCAACATAAAATTGCTCCTAATTACTGCTGCTGACTACTTCACTGTTAATGTACTACATACTGTCATATACTCTATGTCAGTTAATTTGACTACTAAGCCTTTCTTATATTTGTATATATGTTGCTATAAACATTTCTCTTTTTACCACCGCCTCTATGCTGCTACTTGCTGCAGATTGCTGCCAAATGCACGTTTACTGTTCTCTATTACAACATGACAATAAACCATGTAATCTCAAAATAAATGCTATCTCATTTCCATCAGCATCTACCCTGCTTCTGCATATATACCACATTCTCATAACAACATCATCATTGCTCACTACATGTACACAATTACTATATTGTTGCACCAATAACACAACACTGTGCTAACCACACAGAAAATATGCACAGGCTTGAGGGCGCTTTTTTCTAGTATAATTGGTAAGACCTGTGAAGGAAGTAAGGAAGGGGCCCAATGTCTTGCCAATATGGCTGCTGTGCATAGAGCCTATTGTTTTTTTGATACTTTCTGGCACTGGACCACAGAATGTGTTTCCCACATTGTCATTCCTTGTCATGTTGTCATGATGATCGATGTGAAGTGTTAGTAATGTCATGGTTATGGGTGTGTGGGGGGCGATGTCAAATCATGCTCTTTGTGAAAAGTATCCAGGGGGAGTATGGGAATAAGTTGTATTATTGTCCTGCTGTATTTGAGCTTGTAGCTTGGCTTTCAAACAAAATGCAAAACGTGAACTCCAACTTGTGAAAGTTGAAAATGGGATGGTCACATTGACACACTGTGATTGGTCAGGTTGGCTGTGGTTGGCTGCCCTTGATTATCAAAATATCAGGTTATACAGTAACTAAACGAAAGTTTCATTAATGTAGTTAGTTGGAGTGCTGTTATTCTGACTCTACGAGCACAAAACATGGACGCTTTTAAAGTCGAACATGGCTTCCAATATTATCAGTTATTCATGTATGCAGACACATCAAATGCACATTCCTTTTTTTAAATTGTTATTTAAAAAACATTTTAAAATAGTGAAAATACATAACCTGACGCTACCAGATCCAAACAGCTTGCTCCACAATACCGCCACCTCTGGCAGGGTCAGGTTAGAAAATACAAGCTCTCAATGCGTCGCGACCGGCTATTTTCACTACTTTTGCTTGACACTCTTTTATGACAAAGTAGAGCATTAAATGACGATTTTTTTTTTTTTAAGTTGACATTTTGAGATAAAAGGTTTCTGCCTGACAGCGACGATTTGTTTGTGAAATGTACAGGTCACACACATCTTTTGACATTGGCACATTTGTGTAACATGACTTAAGTTTCCAAGTCATCTTACAACCTCCCATGATTTACAACTCAAATACAACTTATCGTCTCCGTCGGGTGGAAACCTCATATGTCCAAAGCTGTTACTTTTCAGGATTAAAATTCAAAAGTAGCAAAAATAATCTACAAGCTCAAAACGCGTCGCTTCCCGCCGCATTTCGAGCTTGTGGATAGTAGTAGTAGGGCATTTATTACGAAAAAAAACACAAAACGTAAAAATATGGAGATAAGAGCTTTCTGCCCGACAGCGTCATATTAACAGTATTTTATTCCCACAGGATAGTAGTCTGTAGTCTCATGTTCTCCTCAGTTGTTTGCAGAGTCAAACTGTAGCATTGCAGTTCTGCCAGGGCAGAGGCGTTCCACTCAATCTTCTCTCAGTAGCTCTCAGTTTAGGTTTTGTCACCCAAGCCTCCATGGTGAGATAATGGCCTTTTCTAAACCTCCTCTATCCTCGGTACTCTCCATGGGACTGACCTTTCTACCGTCATACACTCATCTTTCACACCAGCCAAACACCAAACCCTCATTGCCTCTCCAACACACATCTCTTTATCCTCACTCCTCCCCCGCGTAGGATTCTGGTGGATTGGCTCGTAATCTGGATTGTCTTTTCCAAATATGATCACAGTGGTTCACGTTCCCTGTGTCTGCTCCTCTTATAAAGCACTGCTGTCTGTAGTTTACATTTAATGGGAACCCTGTCTGATGAAAAGTTGCTAATGCTAAGGATATTGACCATTATTACAGTAAGCAAAGAACATTATGTACACAGATACAGCAATAGATTTCTTATTTTCATGCAGCCTTTTGCTAGACTATTAAATTGATCCGTTGTTCATGTAGCTGAAATTTCTCTATAGCAGGACACAAGTCACCTTGAGGAGGAAAATATTTTCCTTTCATCCAGTCTTTCTTTGTTGACGAATCTATGCAGAGCCAGTACTTCATCCACTGCACGAATCACTCTCTAATGCTGGTTATAGATGGGGTGTTTTTGTCTATAAATTGATGTAGGGTTTTATTTAGTAACTCCTTCCCCAAATTCACCAGTTAACAGTCCCGCGCATTGATCTACAGTGACTGGCTGACACTATGATTCTAGGCATCTCTCTATTGATTACAAAAGTGAGCCGACAAGAGACCAACTGTCCCTCCTCATGAATATTCAGTAGCAGCTGCCCCTCACCAGAAATAGTCCGGCCCTGCAGGGCTCCTACAGCCAATGTATAGTGGAGAGAAACCACATGTTCAATGTACAGTACATTGATATGATGTGTTAGACTTCTATGATCATATTCCAATAAGCCCTGATTATTGTTAAACTTCTCTGATCGTATTCAACCAAACCCTGATTAGTCTGCATTTTAGTTTTTTGTTATTGCTGCAACCGGTTTGTAACATGTGAGAGGATGCAATAGCTATTGCATAAGCTTGAGCTAAATTAAAAAAGATGATTAACCAGTAAACATTGGATTTGATCCATCGATCTGTTTTTACTTTATGAATGTGACATTCTTTCTCTTTTTTCATCGTGAAGCTGTAATAAATTAGCAATAAATGGTATGCATTCCTGAACCAGAGATACTTGTGTGTTCCCTTCCAAAGCAGCTGTCCATATGAATGCAAATAGAAACACGTTTGTTTTCTCTATCGTGTTTTTCTTTATTCCATTTAAAGAGGACAGAGTGTGGTTCATGTTAAGAGAAATGCAGCGCACGTGAAAACTATTTTTTTTTAATTTCATGTGCACCAGAAATGTCCTCCAACATATCCTGAGTGCTCACCTACTCTATATTGAATCTAAAGGATCCCATACCGCAAATATACACCAGCAAGAACTCCCCCAACGCAGACCCCCCCCCCCCCCCACCTCAGTTCCCCTAGCGCATGTGAGGTTGAATGTGCATGATGGATGCAGTGGCGTATCGCATCGCTCGCTCTGGACCTCCAGGGTATGTGTGACCCCGCTGTAATGAGGGACAAGGAGGACTGAGGGAGTAGAGCCGAGGTCTACACAGGTCGTCCACTACCCCCTGCCCACCGCTAAGAGGCACGCGGGTCGTTTATCTACTGGCCGCCGGCACGTCCCGAGTTTTTCACCAACCAACCACGGCCTCTCAGCTCACCAGATGTTGGATTTTGGGTTTGTTTGTGTTGAACGTCGAAGGTTTCAGTCACGTTTTGAATGTTACGCAGCGTCATTTGATCCTCATTCTTTCAGCGTGGCATCCCTATTCTGGGCAAATTTTACACAAAACATGTTTTTAATAAAAACTCAATATTACAATTTGTCACATTGTTGTGAGCCTGTGGATCAGCTATTTTCGTCGCACAACAAAATATATAACATATAATAATGACATGGCTTTTCAGTCGGTGACCTTGCGTTTGATATCCCCCCCAACTCACACACACACACACACACACACACACACACACACACACACACACACACACACACACACACACACACACACACACACACACACACACACCTCTCTCTCTCTCTCTGAGTGCTATAAGCTGGGGTCCAGCGGTGTAGCTGCGAGTAATTTCATTGTGGATGTGGTGATGACAGTGATGAAGTAGCTTTGGACCCTGATCAGATCACTGCTGGACCCTTACAGGATTAAAGAGCCCCCTCTCCACAGCCAATGGCTTGTTTACTGGACCAGCTACAAAGCCAATACGCTCTGCCGTGCAGGAGTGTGTGCGTGCGTGCGTGCGTGCGTGCGTGTGTGCGTGCGTGCTTACGTGCGTGTATACCTGGTTGCATGGATTGGGAATTGAGTGTTTGTGTGTGTGTGTGTGTGTGTGTGTGTGTGTGTGTGTGTGTGTGTGTGTGTGCGTGCGTGCGTGCGTGCGTGCGTGCGTGCGTGCGTGCGTGCGTGCGTGCGTGCGTGCGTGCGTGCGTGCGTGTGTTTCATCTGTCAGCATGCATGTGTTTGGTTTCTATATTATTTTAACCACTTTAACTCTGACATACCTATTTTGGGCATGTCATTACAGACGAAAATCTTCAATTAATTACAAATTTAATAGAGCTTAAGTGATTAATATTTTTTGCCTGTTCGCTTGTGCATCTATAGGCACAAATGCAGGTCTTGTGGAACCACTCGTGCAACTAGGATTTATATATTCATATCATGCATATGGTTCCACGTTGTTGCCGGTATAACTCCGTCATGTTTACTGTGTGCAGAGAAACCCAGCAGATGGGGGGTTGCATGGGCTGTGCAGCAGGTGGACAGAGAGAGAGGGAGAGAGAGAGACAAATAGATAGAGAGCGAGAGAGAGAGAGCGATGGAGTGAATTCCTAGTAAAGGCATCTGGGCAATGAGGCAGACAGAAGCTAATTAGAGAGGCGGCGTCCTTTACATCTCCCCAATTAGATCAGTTGCGCGTGCAGGCGGCGAATCAGTTGGCCGTGACAGAGACAGAGAAGTGTGATGTGTGTGTGTGTGTGTGTATTTGCCTTTGTGCGTTTATCTCCTCTCGTACAAGGCATCATCCTGTCTCCTTTCTCCTCCCTTTTTGGCTCGCTGGCTCACCCAAACAAAAAACCCTCACTAATTACCATCTTCTGGGCTGCCGAACGGCGCCACTTCCTCTGAACACGTGTCAATTGGATGACAGTTTACAAGTGACACTCGCGGAGGAGTGGGGACGCTCAGACGGCGTCTTAACGATGAGAACTTGTTACCGTACTCGGCGAGGAAGAGAGAGAGAGTGAGAGAGTGAGAAACAGCAGGTGAGAATTAGGCGAGAATTTATGCTTAGTCTTAACGACTGTGTTGCTCAACGAAGAAGAACTGATTTTCGACTGCAAAACGTGAGCAACACATATATCAGTTGAAAGTTCAGTTCATTTTCATCTATGAAGTATAAATTAGCAATATAATCAGAGACAAAGAGAAATAACAAAGACAAGACAGACTGGGATGTATAGAGCAGCACTCAAACATCTTCACGTCAAAGACTGATGTGTATTTGGCCCCCTTTAAATAATTTTGTGCCAGGGACCCCGATATGACAAATTTAGTAAAGATCAAATAGCTGATCTATAAGCTCACAACGCGCCGCAAATGCGTTGTGAGCTTGTAGATCAGCCATTTTTGAACAGCCAAAAAAACTGTTTAAACTGCTTCTGATTTTGCTGGATCCCCAGGCATCCTTGAGGGGGTTCCAGGGGGTCCCCGGTCCCCACTTTGAGAACCAGGGATATAGAGAAAGAGAGAGAGAAAGAGAGAAAAGGGAAAGAAATGAGCGAGGCTTCAAAGACATGGAGAGAGAAACCCAGCGTATCCACGTGATGCTGTGGAAAGCCCCCCTGCAAGGACCATAAACGGTAGACAGTAAGACAGACAGGTAGACAGACAGACATAAAAGAGAGAGTGAGTATGCAAGGTTTCACAGAGGCTGGCTTATTAAAAGAGATGACTGCGAGTCTGGCTGCAACTCTCTGCTTTTTGTTTTAAACTCCTCTCCTCTCGCCCAGCCTCCCATAATGAAGACAAAGAACGCTGTGTTTAACTGCACCTCCCCACCCTCTGCTCCTCACAGCAAACACTGTTATCTCGCCAGCCGAGGAGTGCGTGTGTGTGTGTGTGTGTGTGTGTGTGTGTGTGTGTGTGTGTGTGTGTGTGTGTGTGTGTGTGTGTGTGTGTGTGTGTGTGTGTGTGTGTGTGTGTGTGTGTGTGTGTGTGTTTAACTGAGATGAAGATGCTGTTTCCTGCAGGGTGCAATCTCTGCCTCTCTAATGAAGGATAAGACTTCATTAGATTAGACATTAGAGGCATTTCTTTGCGTGCATGTGCGTGCATGTGTGTGCGTGTGCGTGTCTGTACGTGTGCACACATGCATGTGTACATGCGTGCACACGTGTTTGAGTATGTGTGTGCGACGTGTGTGTGCATGCGTACCTGGTCCTCTGTGGGTCCCCTACCGCTCAGGGCATAAATAGCTGTCAGAGACAATTAGATCCTGATTCATTGTCTAGATCTCTCTTTCATTGTGTCATTCTCTGTCCCCTTTCACCTGGAAAATGACTGCCTGGAGAAGAAGAATGGGGACGGCTGAGGTTTTTGTGTGTGCTGGGGAGACGTATGGGGGTTTAGCTGCCTCTGCCAAGGTTGTCTTAACATTGCTTTTGTCACCTCATGACCTTGAATCACAACACTGAAGTAGAGGTCACCGTACAGAGAGGCTGTGTGTGTGTGTGTGTGTGTGTGTGTGTGTGTGTGTGTGTGTGTGTGTGTGTGTGTGTGTGTGTGTGTGTGTGTGTGTGTGTGTGTGTGTGTGTGTGTGTGTGTGTGTGTGTGTGTGTGTGTGTGTGTGAGCAGGTGCGTCTGACGTTTGTCTGTTCGTGTGTGTCTGAGTGTATTATTATTCGCATAGTTTTTCTGTGATTGTGCCTATTTTATACTAAGTTTCAAATATGTGTGTGTGTGTGTGTGTGTGTGTGTGTGTGTGTGTGTGTGTGTGTGTGTGTGTGTGTGTGTGTGTGTGTGTGTGTGTGTGTGTGTGTGTGTGTGTGTGTGAGCAGGTGCGTCTGACGTTTGTCTGTTCGTGTGTGTCTGAGTGTATTATTATTCGCATAGTTTTTCTGTGATTGTGCCTATTTTATACTAAGTTTCAAATATGTGTGTGTGTGTGTGTGTGTGTGTGTGTGTGTGTGTGTGTGTGTGTGTGTGTGTGTGTGTGTGTGTGTGTGTGTGTCTGTGTGTGTGTGTGTGTAGACACAGGGCCCTGAGGGAACTGAGGTGCCACTGAAACACCAACTACTGCAGGTGATAGTGAGGGTGCTCCAATACCGTATGCTGCTGACAGGTAACACACTCTCACACAGACAGACGCACGCACGCACGCACGCACACACGCACGCACGCACGCACGCACGCACGCACGCACGCACTCACTCGCACACGAACGCTTACACTCACTCACACAACTCACACTCACACTTATTCCCATGCATGCGTTCACACCTGGCTGGGAGGAAAGATAAAGTGACAGAGAATCCATTCGAGGTGTGTGTTCGTATTTGTGTGTATGTGCGCACGCAAGTGTGTCTCTGTATGCATGCATATTCAGTGGGATTATCCTGGTTAAATAAATTCAAATAACACACGAGCGGCCATGATATGTCATGAACATATCATGTTTGCATGTGTTTTGCATGGTGCCTTAAACGCCCATAGACCATATATCACATCCTCTCCTGTATGATTGCTTTCATAACATGTTTCCTTGCGAAGCAGGAACTCCAATGCATTCCAATGGGAAGTTTCAATTGAACCGTGTTATAAAGCACTGTGTTAGACATGTCCAGGTACAGTAGATAAAGCCAGGTTGGGTTCCTCGGAATCCAACAATCCAATTACACCACTATCAGGCTGTATTGAGCCACAAATTGATCAATCATTCTCCATAATCGTGTTATACCCGGGGATGTGCATGCCCCAGCTACCTCTGTTGCTTACACATGTACGGCTGGCATCCATATCCAACACTACTGCGTCACACAAAAGCATCAAAAGTAGCAGATCCGCAGAAATTATTTTTGGACAAATTGAGGTTTCCACCGACAGAGACTATATCATTATAGGCAAAAATTGGCCAGTGTTGCGCATAGAAAATGAGTGTATGAGCAGATCTACAAGTGAAATGGTAAATGGTGCATTCATATAGCGCCTTTATCCAAAGAGCATTACATTCACACACACCGACGGCGGAGCTAAACCATGCAAGCACCAACCTGCTCATCGGTAGCAGTTGGGGGTTCAGTGTCTTGCTCAAGGACGCTTAGACAGTAACACAGGGGGGAGCTCGGGATCAAACCATGAACCTTTCCGATTCCCAAGCGGTCGCTCTACCTCCGGAGCCACTGAGGCTTACCACGTGTTTCGGAGAAATCCAGCAGAACTATTCTTCTTTAGTCTGTTACACTCACTCACTCATGTGCTCTCGAGTGTTTTCTGTCCATGGCCGTGTCAAAGTCTCGCTTCCCGTAGACTGCTCTCGCAACAGGCCAAGCTCCGATCCCCTCAGACAGAAATAGTAATTTCAACAGCTTTGTCTCTTTTTTTTTGTTTTTTGTCTTATTGCTCAATACCCACCCATGTGCAGTTTCAGATCAATTGGCCAACCCATTGAGGAGACAATTTGATGTAGACTGGCAGACAGACAGACAGACAGACAGACAGACAGACAACGTTCTGTAAAAAATTGTATAGTAGGCAGCACTGGCTTTTTGAACTGCCATCTTTGTCTTTTTTTTTACCACTTTGTCTTTTCCCCCCAGATTACCTGAACAACCTCTCTCCTGATTCCAAAGAATACGAGGACACACAAGGTAAGCCCCTGTAGGGCGGGCGCTTCTCTTCTTTTATGCTCCGGGGATACAGCGCTAGCCTGAATGATCTGTCATAAAGCTGTCATAAACATTGTCATTTTTGTCAGCCATCAACGCCACCCACACCCACACCCACACACATGCACACACACACACACACACACACACACACACACACACACACACACACACACACACACACACACACACACACACACACACACACACACACACACACACACACACACACACACACACACACACACACACACACACACACAGACACAGTCACACACAGCAGATGATACACAGTAAAATCCTGTGTTAATTCATCTAGTTATAACTCTAGAGAGCACACGAATGCAGCCAAATGGACCCTTACGGGTCTATTTGGTTCCATTTGTGCACTCTCATTCTCAAGTGTTAAATTAACGCTCAGGAATTATATTTTATTTATCAGTAGCTAGTTGTTGAGACAGTACCAGAGTGTGCCTCCTGTGAATGGAGCCGCACATAAATCTCACCCGTCTCCCCCATGTGTTGTGTTGTTGTGTTTTGTTGTGTTGTGGTGCAGCTGCCCTGGTGATCGTGTCCGAGGTGGCGGATCAAGCCAACGACAGTCTCAAACAGGGGGTAAGTTGAGCACACACACACACACACACACACACACACACACACACACACACACACACACACACACACACACACACACACACACACACACACACACACGCACACACACCCCGACCCAGCACGTGTATGCATCTCACATTTTAATTCAGATCATGTACCTATACCGTACCGCCTCCCGTGGTGTCATCTGATTGACTGCACGCCACTTGCGTCGCGGATATTGGTCTTTTCCTTTCATGGCGGCAACGTGCTGGCAATATCAGTATCACCACACCGCTCAAGCATGAAGACTAATGCCTGGTTTACACTTAGTTGCTGTAAGGCTCTCAAAAGTGGGGTCTTGGGGGCGGGGGGGGGGGGTTCCAGGGGGTCTCCTGCAAAAGTAGTTAGTATAGCATCACTATCATTTTAACCACTTTATCCATTATACGTTTGCTATTCAAAAATAGCAGATATACAAGCTTACAGTGCGGGAGCTTATACATCTGCTATTTTTGAACATTTTTGAAACATTTTTGTGTAAAAAATGTTTTTTACACTTAATCTTCTCTTCTGGGGGTCCCTGGCACAAAACATTTTCAGATGGGGGTCTGCGGCCAAATACATATCAATTTGGGGGTCCTTGTCACAAAAAGGTTGAGTGAGAATTATATTGTAAAGTGTCGTGCACTGAAAATAGCAGATTTACAAGCTCACAACCCGCCGCACTACAACTAAGTATAACTCAGGCTTTAGATACAGCCATGTTATTCTCTCGGTGTCAAGCCCTCTCATGGATGACAGAGGCTTTGTGAGGGAAGTAAAGGCCCTCTCCTCACTTAGATATTGGCCTCCTAAAAGTCAATTCTGAGGGCGAGGAATGATGATGTCATCAAGGGGTCCCAGGTGCATCGTAAACAAAGGGTGCAGTGTAAGGTTTGGACGATACTTGCGCTCCCCTCTCACTTACACAGACTGTGAAATTATTCACACATGCACACGCACACACACTCACTCGTGCGCGTGCACACAGACACACGCACACACACACACAGGCATGCACACTCCCCCACTGTTTTTCTCCTCTGGCTGTCAAAAACCGTGGCCTCCCCCGTGGCTTACTATCAGTTGACTCGTTTCTGTCACACTCCCTTTATCTCGTTCTCTTAAGCGTGCGCACATCATTTATGCGAGAGTGGGCGCACACACACACACACACACACACACACACACACACACACACACACACACACACACACACACACGCACACACACAAACAGCAGGAGCAAACAAGCTAAGAAACAGTGGAAACAGAGGGTCTCTCTATCTCGTTTTCCAGTATCACATCCCCCCTGTCTTTCATTCACAAACAAACAGGGGACAGTTTCATTCTCTCTTCCCTTCCGCCCATCGCTGGAAAAATCACAGAACACCCTCCCTTCTGCCCCCGCTCAACAACCCCCCCCCCCCCCCCCCCCCACCTCTCCCTCCTCTCTTTCCCTCTCTTTCTTTTAGGAGAACCTGCTGCGTCTGGTTCATATAGAGTACAGCGTCCGAGGCAAGCGGGACCTCCTCAAACCCGGAAGGGTGAGCGCCATCTGGACAACGTCACCGTGTTTCACTTATCAAAATAACAACGACATGTGTTATCTGGGTGCCAGTCTGTAAGCCTTATGCTGGATCTATGCTCTGTTCAGACTGGCAGCCTATTCAGAATAGATGTAGTGTAGGAACAATTAGGGGCTAGTTGAGATGCCCATCCACCACAGGGCAGAAGACAGTTTAACCTTTTACTATTAATGTAGAGATTACATTATGCAAACACTCCTGCTGAGGGAACAGAAAAGACAAGGACTAAATAAGTAGCAAGTCTCAACCTTAAATAAATGACCGGTATGCACCACCCACACAATAATGAAAGAAATAACTGATTGGCTTAGGCATTGATTAGCTTCATCTAAATCAGCAGTGTACATTAACTCAATCAAAATCAGATGTGTAAACGATCAATAAACTCAATTTAGCCCAAATCCAATTGTTGGCATATTCAGATTGGAATCAGATGTTTTTTATCAAGTCTGAACAGCCTAAAAAGAAAACACATGGAAACAAAATATTGTGTTTTGAACCACAAGTGGCTTGAAATGCGATTCATATCTGGTTTCTAAAGATGTGTCTCAGTCTGAACACTCAAACACTGAAGCCTGATTTATAATTTGTTGTGCAACTTTGTAGCTCACTGAAAAAAAGCCAATCTGCTAATCAGAGATCTGCTGATTTTGGCAAGTGACACCGTCGTACGACAGAGCATACTGTAGATTGAGCATTACTCATGCCTATACTTACCACAGTAACGTATCTTTGCTGTCGGGCAGAAACTTCCATATTTTAACTTTTTGTGTTAAAACACAAAAAAAGTCCTACTTGATCATACTACACACAAAAGCATCTAAAGTAGCAGATCCGCAAGCTCGTGCCGCGTTTCGAGCTTGTAGATTGCGCTACTTCTGATGTTTTTGAATTTGAATCCTGAAAAGTCACCGTTTGGGACATACTGTATGAGGTTTCCACCCGACAGATAGACGATATGCAGATTGGTGGACGATCTGTGCATACACAAAGCAGAAATGATCGCTTGCAAATAACAGTGCAGACAGTCAGTCCTAAAGATCATAATTGAGTAACAAAAACAGCGTCAGGAAACAAACAAATCTTCTCTCTCTCTCTGTGTGATGTTCTCCTTACAGGTGTTTGTCAAGGAGGGCACTCTCATGAAGGTCTCCAGAAAGAGCAGACAGCCCAGACACCTGTTTCTGGTAAGATATGTTGCTTGTTTGGTTGTTTGTTTGTTTGTTTGTTTTTGTCCTGCTAAAGCATACGGTAGCGATGAATCGTTGCGTCCGGTGCGGTTGGCTGTCATGTTAGCGTTACATCAGAGTCTCTCAGTCAACGCAGCGTTACCCAAAAACACCTGCTACCATCCACCAACTATGCTGGGAAAACGCATTCCGGGTTAGTTTGAACATATTTGGTGGGGGAGGGGGTATTGGGTGGAGGTCTGTCTGAGTGATGCTGGGTGGGGTGGGGGACAGAGGGGACATTGGTTCAAGGCCACAGAGCTCCGTCGAAACACCACACCCATCCAGCGAGGGCCGGCCGGCCAGCCAGCCTCTCTTCTTCTCCGCTCTCCTCTCCTCCTCCTCTCTCTCTCTCTCTCTCTCTCTCTCTCTCTCTCTCTCTCTCTCTCTCTCTCTCTCTCAGGACTTGTTTTCCAGGCCGGGCCCCGCGCTTCCTTTACAGGATGTTTGGTGTAGGTCACTGGATGCCGGCTTCCTGTGTATGAGGGAGGGGTCTGACAGCAAAGCGAAGGCCAGACACCCTGTAGAATGCAGAGAGGAGGAGGAGGTGACGGGGGGGTGTACAAACACATGAAGTAGAGAGGCGCGTTCTATTGTTCCGTAAAATAACACTGTGCTGTGTCATATTATAAATGACATTTGAATAGTTTATCCAGTGTTTCTCAAATGGGGCTAGGTGTGCCCCTAGGGGTACGCAGAGGTACTGCAGGGGGTATGTGAGAAATATTGTTGCTGTAAAAAACCCTCTTATCTCCATATTTTATGTGACACAAAATGATCAAAAGTAGCAGATCTACAAGCTTGAAACGCGGCGCAAAGCGATGTGTTTTACTACTTTGCTACTTGATGTTTTTGAATCCTGAAGGTTTCCACCCTGTTGTAATAGAGACGATATAGTAAAATTTACGTGTAATGATAAAACTTTAACAAATGTGTGTGAACGTGCAGCTTTCTAAAGCTTTAAACCAAATTAAGTCAAAAACATAACTAGGACAACTGCTACTGAATAAGTACTTTTGCTCAGTCAGTTTGTCATAAGTTTAAGTTTATCATATTAGCATCTCAGTGATTCCACTATAATCAGAATAGAATGCACTCTGTGGTTTTTCTCTACCCATCTCTAGAGATAACATCCCTTTTTTGGCAAACGTTTCCAAAAAAGTTCAAAAGATGTCTCATTTTCTTTCTCGTTTTCATCGCACGGCGAAGTACATACTGCAGGGCTTTAAGTGTTTAATAGTGTTTGTAGTGGAATGATAGCTGGAAGGGTTGTTGGTGGAAGCTCTGCAGATATAAGGCTTATATGACCAGGATCGCTCCGGAGGGTCAGGTGGAATTTATGAGCGTTTAAAGAGATAGGGAATCCAAACGGTGGCGGCAATGATGATGAAAGACATCACTCACCTCAAGAGACAGAGAGATGCTGCTGAACCCGGTGACCATCACATCCACTGTTGCCAGATATTGCCAGATAAATAAGCAACTAGGTCTATGAAAACAAGCCCAAAAGAAGCGACTATTAGGCCACATGAGCACTTTATAAACCTATATGCATCGGCTATTAGAAAATGTGCGATGCAACCCGGTGTGAGCTTGTAGATCTGCTATTTTCAAACAGATCTTGGGGGGGGGGGAAAGCGAAGCATTTTGAATATTTTTCTAAACATTTTAATAACTCAAATCTGGTTCAAAATGTAAAAAATATGGGGGGGGGGGGGGTCCGTGGACAAATACATATTAATTTGGGGGGTCCTTGACACGAAAATGTTTGAGAACCACGTGGTTTAAACAACATTAGGAAACAAGCCCAAATAAGCAACTGCATTTGACAAACAAGCCCAAAAACCCGCAACTACCAATAATTTACAAGCTACTTTACAGAAAAACAAGCCCAAAGTCGCTTATAATAAGCAGACATGGCAACACTGGTCCCACTATGCCACTGTCACAGCCCGACTTTCAAGGAAGAGATGGGAGCGGGATGAGTGAGCCAGAGAGATTAAATGGACCAAAAGAGTGGCGAGAGAGAGATGTGTCAGGAAAAAAGAATGACAGAGAGATTGGGTTGGTAGTCGTGATGAAAGGTTTGCCATTGAAAACAGCAAATGTCTACGGCATCATGGGGTCATGAAGGTACATTTCGCATCACTGCGAAAGTCATTTGTGGATTCTTGTACTGTTTTTATGAGTGGCATTTATATTGCGGATGGAATCCTAGTGTACCCAAGTAGTAGAACAGCCGGCGGTGGCCACAGCCCTGAGGTCATAGTCCGGACGGCTATGAGAGGCCGGCCGGGGATCACATGCTGCTCTGTCCCCAACCAGTCGGCCGGCCGGGCAGCGACTGTGCACTGTTTTTGTTGTTGTTGTTGTGGTGGTTGTAGGAGGAGAAGGCTGGATCCACCCAGTTCTGGTTCTCACAGCAACAGCGCTGAGAGCATGCTAGCCTGGGAAGAGGCAGGGAGGGCTGGGAGCCAGAAGCCTGAGAGCTGGGTGGAGAATTCCTGGATGCTGTCTTTACAAGCCCCTAACGGATGTTTAGAGCACACATTAGGTGTGACCAATGATGTCACCTCTTTTGTCCGGCTCAAAATAAAACACCCCGGGAAATACAATGGAGCACGAGTTATGTTCTGAGGATCACAATAGTTTTGGTTTGACAAGCAAATAAATGCAGAATTTATTTTTTGCCTTACTTTGTTGTGTTTACATGGGAACTGAAGACTGAAGGGTTGCACAGACTGAGGTGTATGTGTATAGTGTGAAAGGAAATACAATCCAAGAAGTCATTGTGGAGCATGGCCGGCTTGGGATGTAGTCAAGGCTAGCACTGCCTCCTTGTGGCCATTATTTATTATCGCGTTGAGAGAGTACAACCAGTTTGGTACAAACAACACATTCTTATTTATTCACCACATGATGCATTGTAAACAAATAGAACACATTTCTGGAAAACATGAATGAAGCTGACCATGTTTCTTTTACTATTTTTAAGAGATTTTTAGCTGACCTGATACTGAAGAAGACATGCACCTGCTTGGTGTAATTTTTGGTTTTAATTCTTTTTAAGCCTGTTTTTAATGTGTACATTGTTATAATGTCATGTCTGTAAAATCACATTGTTGCGAATGTCCTTTTTGTATACAGGGGCGCCATTGAGAAAGAGACCCTGGTCTCAATGGATTTCCCTGAAATAAAGGTTTCAAACAATCAATTGTGGGATACGTAACACTGTTCTCTCCTCCTCTGTCATCCCCATCAGATGAATGACATCATGCTCTACACGTACCCTCAGCAGGACGGTAAATACAGGCTGAAGAACACCCTGTCTCTGTCTGGGATGAAGGTAAACAGACTCTTCTTCTCTCCAATCCACTGCTGACTCCTCTCCTCTGTGTGGTACTGTAGGTTTAGCTGACTGTCATGTGACGTGTTTGATTCTATGTCCAGGTGAGCAAGCCCGTCCTGGACAACGTGCTGAACTGTTTGAGGATCGAGGTGTCCGACATCACCATCACACTCTCCGCCAGGTGAGGGACTCTTGAGCGTGGTTTATACTTTGTCATACGACGGGTGTTTCGTTTGCCGAAAACACGGCAAAAAATGCACCTGCGTCGTGGGCTTGGTAGATCGGCTGTTTTCGACGAACGACACCACGTCAATTAAGCAATTATGCTTCATCAGCAGCAGACTTCTGACGTGAGACCGCCGTTCTCCCGAGGCCTTGGGTCAGACAGAAACATTTTGTCACAGACATTAATTAAACATGCAAAAAAAGTGATTTATTTCAACTTAAATGCCATAATAAAATATAACATCAACAACAATCAGTGTGAATGGGTACTGTATCAGTATCTGCAGTGTGTGTGTGTGTGTGTGTGTGTGTGTGTGTGTGTGTGTGTGTGTGTGTGTGTGTGTGTGTGTGTGTGTGTGTGTGTGTGTGTGTGTGTGTGTGTGTGTGTGTGTGTGTGTGTGTGCGCGCGCACGTGAACATGTAAATGAAAATAAAGACAGGATTGGTTTAAGAATGTCCTTGTAATGTCTATTGTATGTCTTGTCAAAAAAATGTTTGCATCATCTGTCGAAAGAAATGTATCTGTTTGTTTGTCCACAAAAGAAAATAAAGTACAAATCATAAAAAAATAAAATAAAGACAGGAACCCCCCCCAAAAAAATTGCTGTTCACTGGAGAAGAATAGAGAGAGCATCAAACAGGCAGAGGGGGAAGGCTGTCAAACATTACATCCAACTGTCTGTATTTCTGTCTCTGTCTCTCTCTAGCTCTGTTGGAGAGAGGGAGGACTGGTTCCACACGTTGATTCGAGCTATAGCGGACAACGCCGCAGGACTCTGCACGTTTGGCGGACCCTGCAGCGAGGTAAGAATCCAGAGGCCTACTACTAAAGATAAGACGTTATGGAGCACTGTTGCAGGCTTTGTAATGCTCTCTGGTAGTTTGTGTTTTAACCCATTACAACTGGGAAAGCATCTGTGTCATTTTAGATTTTAGCTATGTATTATAGCAACATACGTTTTTCAGAAAGAAAAAAAAAGTTTGATAACTACTGATTTAGAAGGCATTTGTAGAATGGGCCTCAGGTCTCCATGGGTTTACACAAGCTGTGAAAAGACCTGGCCTTGTTGTAAAGTGTTAACAACAAGGCTCCTCTCCAGGCCCGGGAGAAGCTGTGGATGGCTCTGGGTGAGGCAGCTCCAGTTCTGGTGCCAGTGTCCCACGTCATGATGTGTATGAACTGCACCTCCGACTTCAGCCTCACTCTCAGGCGCCACCACTGCAACGCCTGTGGCAAGGTCCGACATCTTCTGTACACCATAAAACCAACACCATAACACCTACACCATCTTATTATTATCAAAAATGTTCTTTATATGTTCATCTTTATAGTTATAAAAGCTTGGTGCGGACGGCTTATTATTATTGTGTTTCATTTTTATTCACTTATTTATTTATTTCTATCCACAACGCTGAGGAAGTACAAGAAGAATGTCACTGGCTGCGATGTTGTTGTGACAGCTGTATTGTAAGCACGGGGACAACAGCAACCAACATTGAACCTCGAGACCTCATTGCTTCTCTCTTCCTCCCCCTGTGCAGGTGGTGTGTCGATCTTGTTCCAGGAACAGATACCCACTGAAGTACCTCAAAGACAGGGTGGTCAAAGTGTGTGACCACTGCTACGCACAGCTCAGGAAAAGAGGTGTGTCTGCATGCGCTTATCTTGTGTATAACGTGTGTATCGTGTGTGTGTGTGTGTGTGTGTGTGTGTGTGTGTGTGTGTGTGTGTGTGTGTGTGTGTGTGTGTGTGTGTGTGTGTGTGTGTGTGTGTGTGTGTGTGTGTGTGTGTCTTGTTCTTGCTGTCTGACAGAAAGATGATATCCTGGTGTCTTCGGTTTTGTTCTAAAAATGATCGTGTGCAGAGATGGAAGAAGCACTCAAATGTTTTTACTTTTAAGTAAAAAATATCAATACCCTGTTGTAGAAATAGTCTATTACAAGTACAAGTTAGGTATTCAAATTGTACTTGAGTAAAAGAATAAAAGTATTGGCATCACAATGGCCCTCATTTATCAACGCAGCTTATAAACCGGCGTATATTTTTCCATATTTTCGGCCGTGCACCAACGTCGAAGTCACATTTATAAAAGGATCCTAAAGAGCTGATCCGAGCGTACATCAGGTCGGGGCTTTGATAAATCTCACGTCTGAAAACGAGCGTCATTTAAATAACACACCCTTAAATATTCTCAAAACGCCCCGATTTTACGACATGAAGACGAACCAGAATACGACCAATACGTCTTCATAACTCTCTATGACATAACGCCATAACATAGGACAAGCTATACTGTAAGTTTGTAGTCCATGAAATGTTCGTCGGGAGTAGGCTACCGAAAATGCGCTCGCATGAAGCGCTGTATATTTTGAAAATAGCAGATCTACAAGTTCACAACGCGTCACGTTGTGAGCTTGCAGATCTGCTATTTTAAAATAGCCAATGCAACCGAATGACTGTTAAAGCAGTTTGTTTAAATTACTTTATAAAATGTTATATTTTCACAGGGATTATTTATTAGTGTATATACATTTTGGAGTGGATATATGTGTCCAGATGCCTGTCAGACCGTCAGACAATGCTGCTCCGCAGGTCTAGAATGGAATAAACGGGCGCAGCCAACGTCAACAACTGGTCTCTCGACCAGACGTGAGATCTCAGCGTAAAGTAGGATGAAGCCCACGTCAGGATATATTGATAAATGCCGAAAGGTGCGGTGATCTCGCCGTACGCTCATTATTCGGGCTGCACCGCGTTGATAAATGATGGCCTATGTACTTAAGTACCAAAAGTTAAAGTATTCATTATGCAGAAGGTCCCATTCACAAGTTTTCAAATGTATAAAAATCCTTTGAAAATAGAACATCTACAAGCTCATTATTATTATTATTATTATAAGTGGTTTTGTAATAATAATCAAAATGTACAGTAAATTTTTTAGTGGAGTAAAATTACAATATTTGCCTTTGAGATGTAGTGGAGTAGAAGTACAATTATTGAACATTGGAAGTACTCCAGTAAAGTAAAAATACCTCAGAATTGTACTTAAGTAAAGTACTTCAGTAAATGTACTTAGTTACTTTCCACCACTGATCGTGTGTGTGTGTGTGTGTGTGTGTGTGTGTGTGTGTGTGTGTGTGTGTGTGTGTGCATTTCTCCAGGTGGCAGTATGTCGGGGGCATGCGGTAACTCGAGTCCTCGTTCACACCGGGCTAGCCGGCCAATCTCTGCCGTGTTCCAGAGCTTACAGCCCCCAAGCCTGTGGAAGACCAGAAAGTCCAGCTCTCCTCTGAACCAGGTCAGTGGTCCTCTACTCACATTTCCACAACCACCCCCCCCCCCTTTTTTTCTCCAACGGGGAATACATTTCAAAGACCCACTTTTACTCTGACAGTATACAAATGGAACCAAATGGAACCAAATGGACCCTAACAGGTCCATTTGGTTCCATTTGTATACTGTGATAGTTACAGACTTGTAAGGGTCCATTTAGAACCCCTTCAAGCTAACTTGAAAGTCCTTGAACCCCACTAGCATAAAGAGGTGTTCCCTGACCGGGAATCGAACCCGGGCCGCGGCGGTGAGAGCGCCGAATCCTAACCACTAGACCACCAGGGACCTACAAGGGTCTATTTTGAACCCCTTCAAGGAAACTTGAAAGTCCTTGAACCCCACATAAGCATAAAGAGGTGTTCCCTGACCGGGAATCGAACCCGGGCCGCGGCGGTGAGAGCGCCGAATCCTAACCACTAGACCACCAGGGACCTGGAAGCCATCTGTCACAAGTTCAGTACTTGTAAATCCACTGGAATGTCAGTGCTGTCTGGTATGCAGCGTATTTGAGAGGGAACACAGACCTCAGTGTGTAGTACAGAAAAATGGCCTGTAGAGTGCGCTCTCCCTGTAAGTTAGTCAGTTTGTTGACCTTACCCATCTCTATTCTGTGTTTTACACAGACCATAATGCCTAGCAACAGCAGTCCCCTAGAATACTGGTTTAGCTTTAAGAATACATTGCAAAAAGCTGTATTTATCCGTAAATGAGGTGGCAAAGACTAAAAGGTAATCATCTAAACACACACATCTTATTCTCTAATATCTTGTGAACATATAGGCCTACTGTACGTGTGTCATATGGCTGTCACTACTGCGGAACCTGCAACGGACTCTACATTTTACAGCGCATTATGGATCCCACTGGAGTTCTGTTCTGGGCGGATAGCATCATGGTATATCGTCTAAGGATAAGGATAAGGATAATTCCTTTTAACAGGTCGTTCATGAAAGTCCTTGCGGTCTTGTTTCCAATGAGAACCTGTGAGCAATTAAGGGTTAAGAGTCTTGCTCAGGGACAAATTTCATTTCATCGACACATATGCTGACCTGGCCTGGAATCGAACCTGGGGCAACCAGGGCCTCTGGCTCCCTAGGCGGGCTCACTAACCATTCAGCTATGGCCGTCTCTGTCGGGTGGAAACGTCATATGTCCAAAACAGTTACTTATCAGGATTCAAATAAAAAAATAACAAAGGTAGCAGATCACGAGCTGGAAACGTGTCGCTTGTATACCTGTTACTTTTGATACTTTTGTGTGACGCTGTATATGACCAAGTAGGGCGTAAGGTTAAGAATATGGAGTTAAGAGGTTTCTGCCCGACAGCAACGATATGTAACAAAAAACACTGAATAACCTTTTTCTTTGATGTATTATACTCCTAGGTGTCGCTGGGGGCAGAGGGCTCCACCATCAGCGGCAGCCTGCACCGCCGGAAAAAGAGCAAGAGGAAGTGGAAGAGGCTGTGGTTCCTCCTCAAAGACAAGGTGCTCTACACCTTCACAGCCCGCGAGGTGAGGGGGCACAGAGACTCCCCACACCGGCCCCGAAACCTTAACCACACACAACCACTTAAACCCCATGCGTTGTTGAGCGGAGTCCCTCAGGGCCCTATACTAGTGCCTCTTCATGTTTTCGCTCTACATTGAATATCTTCGCTGAAAATAGCCGTGTTGTGAGCTTGTTGATCGGCTATTTTCGGCAACCGTTTTCCCAGAATACGGATGCTGGGGTTCAAGTGGTTATGCCCTAGTTTTATACTTTGACGTACGATGGTGTTGTGTGAAAATAGCTGATCGACAAGCTCAAAACATGTAAAGAAAAAAGTAAAGAAAAAAGAAAAGACGGGTTGTGTGCGTGTAGATCGGCTATTTTTGCAGTTTTTGGAAATGTTAGACGTTTTTGAGACATTTTTAAACAATCTTCGCCTATAATGACATACCCAAAATAGGGACGCCAGGTTGAAAGTACACACTGACAGACACTCACACATCCAGGGAGGTATTCTGTGGAAACCTCATAAGCCCAAAACGGTTAGTTTTCAGGATTCAAATTCAAAAATATCAAAAGTAGCAGATCTACAAGCTCAAAGCGTGTCGCTTTGCGTAGTATGACAGTGTCGCTCGCCGATGCGACGTGCCGAGATCAGCTCTTTCAGGCGGCCAGCGACGCCATCACACGGCGGCTTATAAATGAAGTCTAACACGCTCACAAAACACTCGCCCTTCATCTCTCCTTATAACTCACTGTTCCGTCTGGCCAGCGCACTGTGAAATTTAAACCCGTTTAACGTTCACCACTCCTGCCGTTCAGCCTACAATCCAATTCTCTTACCCTTGCCTCCGGGCAACACTAATTACTCTCCTAATCTGGGGGATCTCTGTGCTCCTTTAGTTTTGCTTTGGCAAGAACATCCTTGAATCTCACTCTTTTGCTTTATTCTTTATGTTGCATCCCAGGGGAAGGGCGGAGGGGTGAAGGGGTCACTATAGTAGATGCATGCCAGGATTGGGGCCTCAAGAGTGGGGGCAACTAATATAACTTTCTGTCGGGCGGAAACCTTGTATGTCTAAAATAAAACGTTCCTTTTTTTTATTAGCATTTGAAAATAGTGAAAATAGCCGATATGCAAGCTCACGAGTCGCGATGCGACACGTTGTGAGCTTGTAGATCTGCCATTTTCACTACTTTTGTGTGACACTCTTGTTTGATGAAGTAGGGCATTCATTTACGAAAAAACATAAAAAGTTGAAATGTGGAGATATGAGGTTTCTGCCCCACAGCTACGATGAGACTCATGAAAAGGGTCTGTGACCACTTTTTCCACTAAAAAGGAGGGCTTTTTTTCTAATCTAATTGCTACTATAAGTCTATGAATGGACTGTTTTGGCTCAGAAGCTTTCAGATTGGAACCATTGATGATTTTTCGTCAAAGGGGGGACCTTAACTTTCTGAGCATTCGAAAATGAGAAAGGGTTAGAAAAAAGAGGCGCATCGTGTTTTTTGATAAACCCAGCATGCATCTACTTCAACATAATAAGTGCTCCCCTACCCCCTGGGTTGCATGAAATGGTTGATATGTACGGCATACTGTATAAAACACGACTATCATTATGGATGATGCCATTGTCCTTAACCACTAAAGCTTCAACGACCGGGGTCCCCCCAGGGGTATATCCTTTCAGCGTTGTGAGATTTCAGATCTGCTGCTTTTGATGCTCTTGTGTGACGCTGTAGTATGATCAAGTAGGGTGTTAATTTAGGAAAAAATAAATAAAATAAAGAGTTTTCTACCCGACAACAACAATTATGCTCTCTCCCTTGGTCTCCTCAGGACAAGTTGGCTTCAGAGACCCTTCCTCTGCAGGGCTTCACGGTCAAGCTGACAGAGAGGCCGGAGGGAGAGGAGAGCAGCAACGTGTTCCAGCTCTACCACAAGAAGACCCTGTACTACACCTTCAGGGCAGACGACCAGCACACTGCACGCAGGTCAGCAGCGGTCGACACGCGTGTGCATTAATACTCATAAGTCATCAGTGTTGTAGGGATGGAACAGTTAATCGAACTAATCGGTTTAATTGATTAAATAATCGATTTTGGGAGAAGAAATCGATTTATTTTCTTTTTTATTGCGAAAACTATGAGCTGAAAGATTGTAGTTTAAAAAAATAATAGCTGATGTACAAGATCGTAGATAAGTTAATCAGATTAAAATTGATAAAAAAATGTTCATGTCGATTGGTTCATATGTACAAAATGTTATCAAAAATGATTAAAAGAACGCATCTGAAGATTATTCGATTAATCAAAAACGTAATTGATAGAATAAGTCCTTAGAAAATAATCAATAGTTGTAGCCCTACTTGAGTGTTAGTTTAAATCTGAAAGTGTTTGTTGTATTTATTCTCTCTGTCATTGAAAACTTGGAACCTATGTGGTTCTACTCTGCCTGTGCTAGTTGTAGACTTTTTTTTTACCTCTGTGATCTGTTATCGTTATTGCGCACAAGATTCAAATTCCCATCTCTTGTCTTACAGATGGGTAAATGCCATGGAGGAGGCTACCGTTTTATAACACCTAGCCAGGCGTGCGTGCGTGCGTGCGTGCGTGGGCCCTGCTGATCATGACTGCTTTAAACTCAGCCTCTGTGGAGTACAACCACGTTCCACCAGAAACCACCGTCAAATCAGCAAGGCTAAAGTACATTAAAGTCTGCCCCGCAGCGGATTGCTTTACACTACGAGGAATTATTTAATGAGTGTTTGACAAGCCTGCCCTCTAACGGTAGGAGTGTTTTGAAACATGCAGCAGTGGAGTGAGGCCTGGGGATTCAGCAGCCGTGTGCAGAAGAAACCTGTCATTGGAATACGCCAACACATAAAAGCTCTTTTTAATCACACAACCAATTCTCTGCTCAATGCAAGGGTTTCTCACAAGGTGCCGTTTGGATGAGTCAAACATCTTCAGAGGCTGAAAACCCATAGCTGCGCCTTCCTAAGTGGGCCTCCTTCACATTTGTTTCTACAAATCAAGCTGTGTCGTATTTATACAGCTGCTATTAAACGAAGCCCTACCCGCATTTCTACTGGACTGATGAGAAAACGTGTGTCTCTGCGGGAAACCATCTTTTTATACATGAGAGAAACCTCCATCCACGTCCTATGATGGATTTCACCATTTTGATGCCGCACAAATGCAAACATAATAACAAAAGATTAAAAAAGAAAGAAAGAAAAAAACATTATTCCCTCCATTTTAGAGTATGTAAGAGATATTTGCTATTCTGAATATATAGTGTGAGCTACACAATACTGTTATTGAAGTGAATTATATGACGTATTTGTACATAAATGTGTTACAAGATGTTTTGAGTAAGATACCATTTGAATCATCATAGTGTGTGTACATTAGATTCCTTGTGCTACTTTCTCTTTCTAAATGG